>NW_011508664.1:0-662 GCF_000495115.2 Populus euphratica
ATAAACTCTCTTTAATTACTAAATTTTTATTATTATTAAATTAAATGGTAATATAATATTCTCAAACATTTTTAATACGGAATTGAGATATATCATTTATATAAATAATAATATTTTTTTTATTTAATACTAGAATTTGGTGGGTTTTTTTTTTCTTAACTAGGAACTAAAAAATAAAAAAATTATACCAAAAATTAATTAAAAAATATTAAGTTACTGAAATTATATAATTTATGTAATTTTTAAAGTTTGAAGACTAAAATATATTTTTTCTGAAATTTTTTGTACATCATCCATGTTTGATGCCTTTTACATCTTAGTCTTTTTTATTCTTATTTTATCATTGATTAAAAAATTAACGATAATTAGTCTTTAATTAAAATGAAATCATATAAAATACAACTTAGATAACCAAAATAAATTCTTAAAAACTACGCAATGTCATCCACAATAAATTATAGAAGGATACACAATACCGAGTCCATAATAAAATTCCCACGCGTTTTAGATTAGAAGTAATTTTGGTAGCATTTATCATTTAACTCGAAGCCTGCTGGCCCCTCCGACAAAAAAAAAAAAAAAAAAACTAATTATTTCTGGTTTGATAAACTAGCAGATAGCATTCTTCAGTAATACTCCATTAACCCGATATTGCTGCTTGT
>NW_011508665.1:0-662 GCF_000495115.2 Populus euphratica
TAATTAAATTAAATTAAATTAAAAATTAAAACCGGTTCAAACCGGCCAATTTTCAAATTAATTTGGCTTTGTTTTGACTATATTTTTCCAGTTTAGCTCAATTTTTTTTTATTTTTGCTTGATTTTTCTGGTTTGTTTTGATTTTTTAGATTTTTTTAGTTTCAGTTCGTTTTTTCAGTTTCATGCTTCCAAAATCAAAACTAAACTGAACCAGTTAATTTTTTAAATTTTAATTATTTTAATCGATTTTTCACGATTTAATTTTTTTGGTTTTTTTTTTAGTTTTTTTTATTTAATTAGTTTTTTAGTTTTTTTACTTACCTCTATTTTTTAGATATTATTAGTTGAGTTATTGTAAATCTTAATTTGAATCTCATAAAATTATTAAAAATTTATATAATTATCAATTTTAAATTTAATAAAATTAATTAAAATATATAAGGTAAGATTAATGGATACAAGTTAACTATCCTGGATATCTGTATTAATAATAATAATAAAAAATAAATAAAGGGATAACAATGAAGACAGATTGGAAGGACAGCTTGGACATCAACAACGAATCATATGAGGCCACTCAACGTTTAATTATCTATAGGCCAGCTTGGACATTAATAATGAATCATACGATGCTGCTCCATTTCGATCATCATTGGTCGTCT
>NW_011508661.1:0-662 GCF_000495115.2 Populus euphratica
ACAATATTCATGCTCTTAAAATATAAAAGCATACAATGAAATTTCAATTTTTTCCTTCACAAACAAAACCTAAAAGGTAGCTCTTAAGGGTAATTCATTAATTTCATTAAAATCTAGTTGTCATTGTCAAGTTCAGTAGGGAAGTTATGTCCTTTCACTTTTATTGCACAATAAAACTATTATACACTTAGATTCAATGATTTTTAAAGCTCATGCAGAAGGATATTTTTATCATTTCTATTTTTAAATAACAACAAAATGATATACATACTCTTAAAAGTGGATTTTTCTACAACTTACATCTAAGGATAATTTTTTTAATTCTCACCCAGACTTATTATTTATTTATTTATTATTATCATGTTGGCTTAAGGGAAATATTTTAATTTATGTATATAAATATTATTTAAAAAGTTGCTAGTGTATGGGTGGTGCATGTAGGGCCTTTTAGTGACCAAACCTCACCTTTAACGGCAGTATTTAAATCATCTTGATGTCTCCTTTGTGAGGAGGCAACGCGCGCGGCTGATAATCTTTTGTTTTTATCCCTTTTCTTTCCTTTCTTCTCATTGATTTTTATGCCCACCTTTTAAAATTTCAAAGCAACTTTTTAATTTGTTACTCATCTACATTCCTTTAATTTCTATTTGTTTTGCTTTAGT
>NW_011508667.1:0-662 GCF_000495115.2 Populus euphratica
ATTTTCGGTGATTGCAAAAATAAAATTTAAGTTTTGAAATCTTAAAAATTCAAATTTTAATTTATTTTCATTTAAAAATATCATAGAAATCTTGATAACTCTATTTCCAATCCTAAAACACTCTCTAAACATTGTAAAAAAAAAAATCATATAAAATAAACTTTATGGACCCGAATCTAAGTTTTTTAGCATGATGAGAGGAAAAAAAAAAACCACCTCTATTGAATTCCATTCTCCTAGATAAATTCATTAATTTTTGTTATTAGAATTTGCTATTTAACTAACATTTTATCCGAATTTACTATTGTGGCATTGACATATAAATCTTTCAAATAATATTTTATCCCAATTTATTATTTAAGTCTCGACATTTCTTTTCCAAAAAGTATCCTTTCACAATTTGCCATTTAGCTAAACAATAATGCTTACCTTTTTCTTTAAGGATTTTTTCCAATGATTTCTTACTTTTCATCTCCTCGTAGTGGTGAATAATATTTTTTTTAACCGTTCATATATAACAATGTATAATTATGAGTGATAATGGCTTAGAATTTTTCAATTTTTAATCATGCTACTCATTAGTTTTTTGCTAGACATGGAGTTATTCATCCGAACAATATTGCTAAAACTTCTTAACAAAATAGAGTAGCTGAAAAAAAATA
>NW_011508666.1:0-662 GCF_000495115.2 Populus euphratica
GAAATAGTTCATATGATATTCTTGTCTAGAATTGAAATAGAATTGATTTTTGGGGCAAATTTAGAGCATTTATTTGAACCAAGATTTGCTTCAATCTTCAACTAAATGTCTCTTTAATTCTTTTATCTGAATTTCGACGTTGAATTTTTCTGAATTAACTCATTTAAACTCCAAAAACCTGTTGAGATATTAAAAGAAACTTCATTACTAAAAAGCACATCAATTATTATAAAAACAACCAAATAAAAACAATAAATACATATGTAAAATAAGAGACTTAATGACACTTTTGATGCACAATCAATAAGCCAAAGAAAGTTGTTAGCAGCTGAAACCCAATCAGAAGCTCCCACTCGACCATATTAAATGAAGGATCATGTGACAACTGCTCCACCCATGCAGAAATGAGGAATCATGAGAGTCCTATCTAAATTTTTATTATCATCATTTTATATTTATTTTTTGCTCTTTTTTTTTCAAATTATATACTATCCCTTTCCCTTAGTTATTACCTTTAACAAAAGAACATAAATAATATAATAATCCAATGTACAACCCATAATTATATGTTAAAGTGTGTGTAAAAATTTAGGTTTAAGAATACATGTTAAATGAGTATATGAGTAGAATTAAGTGATAGTAATGCAAGAGTTTGTAAACCT
>NW_011508669.1:0-661 GCF_000495115.2 Populus euphratica
GATACTGTTCATCTAGTGCCTTTTTAAAGAAATTTATCTTGTGGGACTTTTCTGATTTTATTTTTTGTTTTTTTTTAATTTCAAAATTTTATGTTTCGTTTCAAAATTTTATTTTTCGTTGCGCTTTAATTTTTAAATTTGAAAAAGAAGAGAGAAGGAGAGCCACTAAAAATTAAACAAAAACAAAAATCAGTCATCCAAATTTTGTGAGAAGAAAGGTCAAATTTAATGTTATTGTGCTCTTTTTAATAAAAAAAAATATCATTGAGATGTTTTTAAATTTCTATATTATTGAAAAAAATAAACAAGGATTGAGAAAGTTTTTATTTTCCTGATTTAGTTTTGTATTTTTAAACTGATTTAAGAGTGTTTTGAGTTTATAAATTGATTTTTTAATATTTTAAAAGTATTTTAAAAAAAAATAAAAATAATTTGTAGGTGTAAAAACCTTATCCTGATTTTCCATCTCCTTTATTTTCTTTTAAAAAAAATATATATTATTTACCTTTTATTTTCATTGAAATGTATTGTGATAAAAAGGCTTAACATGATATATGAAATTGAGATTGCTATTCAATTTTACATGATTCTTAAATAATATTTTTTATGATGGTTTTAATAATTATTTTCAATTATTAATACTTATTATGCAAAACAAGAA
>NW_011508671.1:0-661 GCF_000495115.2 Populus euphratica
AATTTGAGTAAACCCAGATTAATATGGCTAGCTTGTGACCAAAATCTAATCACATAAAAAACAAGTTAAGAAAAATAACGATGAGTTTGTCAAATCTCATGAGTTAGGTTATATAAACGAAATAGCTTAATAAAAAAAATAATTATGAAGCTTGTTTCCTAAAAAAAAAATATTAAAAGGTAGGCTCAAAAAAATATTAAATGTTAAAAAATGACTGTGAAGAAAATTCAAGTTAAGTTAGGTAAACCCGTCTAACATGCAACCTAATTATGAAATCAAAATAACTTCAAAGAAACAATTAAAAAAAATCATAAAACTCAATTTTCAACAAACCCAATATATATTGAGGGATTAAATTCAAAAGAAAAGGTGCTATAAAAAAAGATAAAAAAAAAATATTGATGTTAATACGGGTTAACATTTTCTACTTGTAACCCTAATAATAAGAATGTAATCACCGTACTGAAAAGAATTACGAAACTTAACTTCTAACCAATTCAATATTGAATAATAAAATTAAAAAAAATTAATTTAAAAAAATTCTAAAAAAAAGAATTGAATAAATGAGGACCAAACTTGACATGAAAATAAAATGAAACAAAATGATAAGAGTTGAAACTTGAAAAACAAATTCAATTAAAAAAATGATGAAAAAATTAAA
>NW_011508676.1:0-660 GCF_000495115.2 Populus euphratica
GGAAAGTTTGGAAAGTAATTTCCAGGAAACCACTTTTCTTAAAACAAATGAGGCCTTAATATAAAAAAATAAAAAAAATATTATTTTAATGTATTTTCAAATAAAAAAACACTTCAAAAACAACCATCATGTGGTAATAGCTTTCAAATTCGGTAAAATCAGAAAAATTTTATGATTTAAAAAAAAATATAAAATTATGTATTATGGTAATATGCATCTTAGTATCTTCATTGTTTTAAATTTATATTTTACAAAACTTATGCAATCTAATAATCAAGGGCTTGATTTTAACTATAATTATATAATTTTTTAACGATATAAGTTATTTATTGATTTAATTTCTATAAAATTAAAATACCTTTTTATTCTTCATAATTTTTTATATAAACTATTAACATATGAATCGGCATATTACTCTATTTTAGCTATAAATATATAGAATAAAAATTATAAATTGACATACTTAATTCTTTTAGTAATTAATATTAAATGATTTATCAAAATTTAAAGATACTTGGTTATTGTAAATGGTGAAGTAAATTAGCCGATTTATTCAAGAAGTAGAGAAATCAATATGAATAAAATAAAAGAATTTAGATTTTTTTATTGTTAATTGTTTATTTTAATTATATTATATTATTAATTATTATTTGATTGAAA
>NW_011499970.1:0-20932 GCF_000495115.2 Populus euphratica
TGTACGCGTAAAACATTTATCAGTGACTTTGGTATAGTTTATCACTGGTTATATGACTGGCTGTGTGAAAATAAAAAAGTTATGTGTATATATAATTATATAAATCAATAACTATATGTGTTAATAAATAAAATTATGAATAATAACTAAAAATAAAATTAGAAAAATTAAGAGATAAATGTAGATAAAAATATTTATTCTTGCAAAATGAGACATTTATCCAATTATGTTTACTAATTTTTTATTAAAATAATATTTTTATCTAATCAAATGATAATAGAAATAAATACATTTAATTAATAGAGTAAAATAAAAGGAAAACAAAAATACTATACAAGACTGCACGAATTAGAAGATTTATCTTAAAATAAGTATTTTTTATTTTAAAAAATAAAATTCATCTATACTAAAGATATAAAAAAATTATGGATGAATCAAAAAAATCTCTTCTAAAATTAAACTAAAAAATATTTTTCATTTAAAAGAGACTCTATAAACAAAAGAGAGAAGAGTATTAATTTAAATATAAATAAAAAATATTTAAAATAAACATAAAAAATAATAATTAAAAAAATTAAAAAAGAAAAAAAAAAAACTAAGTGTTGCTAGGCCTAGTAAGCCATGCCAACCCGCCTAGACCGCTTTGTTAGGGCCCATGAACTTGAACCATTATCTTTTTACATTATATAGCTCATCCTAATTCTTTTTGAAAAACAATTCAGCTGACATATTATTTGGTGAGATAAACGATGTATTATTTGATTTTTCTCAGATTCCAGCTATTATAATAGTTAAAAAATCAAGGCTAAGGTTTTTTTTTATTCAAAACACATAGAAAACACAATAGGAACAGTTGTTAAAATTATCTATGACTTAAAAACCCTAAAACACTAGAGGTGAGCAAAAAAACTAAAAAACTAATTAAACTGAGAAAACAAAAAAAATAACCAAAAAAACCAAATCGTGAAAAAAACCAATCAAACTGATTAAAATTTTGAAAAAACTAGTTGGTTAGGCTTGGTTTCGGTTTTATAAGCTTGAAATCGAAAAGACCGAACTGAACCGAATCCAAAAAACTAGAAAAAACCGAGCCAAACCGGTTTGAACCGATTTTTGTCCAAAAAAACCAAACTGAACCAAAACCGGTTTGTTTGAACCAGTTTTTATTTGTTTTTTTAATTTTAGATTGGTTATCTTTTTGATAAAAACCAAACCGAACCGAAAATTATCACCCCTACAAAAAACATCCTAAAACTTAAATCAACCTGAAACAAAAAATACTCTCAGAATTAGATATTTTTTTAGGCATTTTTAAGGTTTAAAAAATCACCCAATATGAACTCTTCTCATTAAACTGAACCATTTGGCATAAAATCTGATCGTTTTGATGGTCCTATAGTCAGAATCTGATGACCTCTCTCTCTCTCTTTTTAAACTAGGAACTAAAAAATAAAAAAAATAAAATTTTATATCAAAATTGAATTGAAAAAAATATTGAGGTACCAAATATCTATAGTTTTTAAAGTATAAGGACTAAATTAAATTTTATGGGTGAACTTTGCAACCATCACCCATCTGTGGTATCTTTTTTATTTTGGTTCCCTATCTTTCAATTTTATCCTTAGTCAATAAATTTGATTCAATTGCCTTTGGATTTGAAAAGGATGCTATCACATAAAAAATATTTGAGTACTAATTTGAAATTTTTTTTGAACAGTAGATCCACAGTAAAATATGAGAGAGTGAACAATGCATTAGAACACTACATGTTTTAGATTTTAAGTAATGGCACTTCCTTACATTTATAATGAGAAGAATCAAGTAGATATTGATTTTGTTACCTGTTCTTGTCTTAGTAGTCAAGACTTAATATATCTTGATATCCTTCAATTAGCATCGAGTTTTGGATTCCATATTAGTATTTTTTTTTTTAAATTCTTGATATCAAACCCAAAATGTAAAAAAAAAACCTAATATTTTAGGTTGTGTTTGGTTACTGTTTGTATTTGGTTAGTGTTCTATGATAGATATATAAGTGAGATTTAAAAAACATAAATGTATTTGGTTGAAAAGATACATAAACATAAAAGAAATTGATTTCTAGGATAGTTTTGGAGTGAATGAATTTCTATACTTAGTTAGCATTATTATTTTTTCATAGATAGGTCACTAATTTTATTTTTATTTTTCTATAACCTTAAAAAAAATGTAAAATGCTAGGAAGTCAAAACTTCAATGTATAATTGGCAAAGAACTTTTAAAATATTGAGATGGTGACATATTGATTGATATTTTTTTTTTTAGAAAAATATTGAGATGACAACACACTAGATTGACCCAGGCAAAACATATTTAACTCGCGAAACCAGCGATCTAGGGCATGAGCTTGTGATAGCACTATGGAATATAAATCAAAATAAATTAGAAAGTTTAATTCTAATTAACCGAATATTCAAGGCCTAAAATAAAAAAAATTCAATTAAAAAAAAATAACTTGAGCAAACCTAGGATAATGGCTCATGTTATGCTGCAGCCCATACCAAATTGTTTGTAATGTGAAAAAAAAAAATGTTCAGGCGACACCAATGTTTTTAAAGAAAAAAGAAAAATCTAAAACTTAGATCATTGATCTGACTGGATCCATTTAATGATGACAATATCACTCAAGCTTAATGGATACCAGCTTGAATTGAGTTGAATTGGTAGGAATTTTATTTACCTATTGGGTAATACTTGAAGTCAAAAAGTGGTTTGGATAGAGTATGTATATTTTCTTGCCCAAACCTAACCCAACTATATGTATAAAGAAAAATTAGGGTTTCCTCTCCAACCTTAAACTACCTTTCTCTTTATTACAACTATATATATAAAGAAAAATTAGGGTTTCCCTGTCCAACCTCAAGCTACCTTTCTCTTTATTGCTCCTTTTTGGTCTCTTCTCTAACCTCTAGCTAGCAGAATATAGATGATGGATGAGACGAGAGCTAGTGAATTTGCTTAAACAAGGTAATTAACTTCATTTCTTAAATTTAATCATACCTAGCTAAGAAGACAAATACATTGCATAGATATTAATACATGTTTTATTATTCAAATATATACACCTTTTGAAAAAAGCTATCAACTTGCACACGGTTATGCTTGGTTTGAATCATTGTAGCCAATTCAGTTTCTTATGTGCTTTTAAATCTTTGCCTAATTGCTATGATTTTGTATATTTTATGTTTAGTTTCTGTCTAAATTTTAAGTGATGTTGTAATCTTTGAATTTTCACTTGAATTTATTTAATGATCATTCAAATAATTTTTATAAAAAATTATTGGAGTTTTCAAAAATACCCAATGGATACTCAAAACCCGATAAGGTCGGGTTAGGTTTGTATCCAATTGAGTTCATGTAATAAATTTAGGTTTAGGTTCGGGCATGGATATTTAAAAACCTAACCCATGGGTATCTATTGTCATTCCTAAATGCATTAAGTTGAGCTAATTTAATTATATGATTAAAAAAGTTTAATAGTGAATGATAAATAAAAAGACTCGAATTAATCTTGGTCATTTTTAAAATTAGTAAAAAATAATATAAAAGCCAAAAATAAAAACATTTCTTGATCTCTAAATAAATCAAATGCTGAAAGATAAAATAAAAAAAACATAATCTTAAAAAGGGGAAAAAAACAAATCATTTATTGTCTCACGCTACGTTCCAGGTCATATATTTTTTCTAACCTTAAAAAATATTAAAATAAATGGACATGATGACATAATAGATATATATATTTTAAAATAAATATTGAGCAATTAATTTAATTTAGTTAAAAAAATATTTAGAAAGAAGCTAGATCCAACAACGAATGAAAAACAAAAAGATCCAAGATAACCTGAGTCACATTTAAATCAGTGAAAAATTATTTATATATATATATATATATATATATATATATAATTACATAGCCTAATACAAAGAGTAAAAGTTTAAAATATGAGGTTTTAAAAAAAATACAAATAAACTCAAGCGAACCTCTTAAATCTAGGTTAAGTTTTCAAATTCACAATCCGTTAAATCCTTAATGTAAGGTAAATCAAGAAGTTAGATTTAATGTTGAAGGATAGAATAAAAAAATCAATTTAAAAAACTTTTCAAGGTTGAAAAATAGCAATACCAAAAAATAAGCATAAAATTTGATATGTGAATATAATGAAGGAGAGTGAAATTGTAAAAACAAAATTAAAAAAATATCCCAAATAAAATAAATAGTAATGAAAAGAATGAGAACTGAATGTAAAATAATATAAAAATTAACAGAGGATGAAATCAAAGAACAATTTCAATTCTATAAATTAATTCATGTAAAAGTAGCGTTTAGAAAAAAAGGACCAATTCGTAAGGAAAAACAAATTGAAGGGTTGTTATGCAATATTGTAAGGGCTAACATAGAAACTAAGAAAGAAAGAGAACAGAAGGGAAAAATAAAGAAAAAAAAATGAATTGCTGCCAAAACATTAGGAATCACACCATATGCACCCATCTAGGAGGGTTTGCACAACCACTGCAAATCCAAAAACATCAAGAGAATTGTTTTTCTTCACCATAAGCCACCACATCCACCGCCTGAAGATGACATGATGCAGACACCTCCCAAGATCTATCTTAGCCTATAAATCTTGAAAAAAATCCATTAAAGGCTTCTTTGAACCTATTAGCCCTAAGTCTTGTCATTATATCAACTAGAACCTTTAATAGATCTCTCTGTGTTACTTGAATTGCATCATTCCCTCTTTTGAAAAGGGTTTGTCCTCAAATCATCACCTACATCAAATAAATAAATACAAAATTGAATATAACACTAATATCATACTCACTTGGTACATCTACTTTGTAGACATTGTCATTAATCCTCTCTATTATATGAAAAATGACCATCTCCTCGAGGCATTAATTTCGATCTCATTTGTTCAGGAAACCTTTTCTTTCTCATACGCACCCAAATATAATCCTTTGGTTTAGACCTTACTAATTTGTGTCCTCTATTAATTTTGAATGCATATTGATCATTCTTTTTTCTCTATTTGTTACTTTATCTTTACATGTAAGTCTTTCATCACCTGTTCTTTTTTATTATTATCAAGACTAATTCTTTCATCAACATGTAAAGAAATCAAATCTAATGCTTTTAAAGGATTAAAATCATAAATAATCTTACATGACGAGTAATTAGTAGTTGAATGCACACAATGATTTTATGCAAATTTAATAAATGACGAACAATCTTTCTAATTTTTAAGATTTTTTTTAGTGATAGCTTTTAATAATTAAGTTAAAGTCTTATTTATTACTTCAGTTTGACAATCTATTTTTAGATAACAAGGAATATAAAATAAAATTTTAGTTTCTATCTTACCTCACAAAACCTTTTAAAAGTAGCTAAAAAAATTAAACATCTTGATTATATACAATGCTCATTGGAACGTCATTTAATCGAACGACATCCCTAAATAATAGATTCACTATATTCATTGTATCATCAATTTTATGACAAGATATAAAATTTACTATCTTTTAAAATCTATTTCCAACAAAAATAATAGATTCTTTTCCTTTCCTTGACTTAGATAAACCTAAAATAACGTCTATTGAAAATATCAACTTAAGGTTCTATAGAAATATGCAGAAGTATATATAACTTACGAGGCATCACGTTAAACTTAACTTCTTTACATGTTATACACCTATTATAAATTTTTTGCATCTCTTTTCATGTTAGGCCAATAACAACATTTATGCAAAACTTCTAAAGTCTTAGCAATCCAAAAATATCTACCCATTAATCCACCATGAGCTTCCCTTACAAGTAATTTATAAATTGAATAATTAGGCACATATAATCTTTTATTTTTCAATACAAACTGAGTATGCCCAAAAACCCATTAATTACCTCAAGTTCACATTGAAAATAAATTTTACAAAAATAAGTGTTATCAGGGCATAATTCTTTAACATACTCAAATTTTAAAAGTCTAGTATTCAAAGTATTAAGAATAACATATATTCACAATAATGCATATGCAACAATATTTTCCTTTCTAGACTCATATTTGATGACATATAAGAATGTTTCAATAAGTTTCATTTTCGTGATTTATCTACGATTCAATTTACCTTGACTTTTCAAGTGTCTTAAATATTGATGATTGGTATGAAGCACAAACTTTCTAAGACAAATATAATGTTGCTAAGTCCTTAAAGTTCTTATTAATGCATACAACTCTTTATCATATATTGGGTGGTTTAGAGTTATACCATTAAATTTTTCACTAAAATAGGCTGTGAGCTTTTTATTCTATATTAAAATAGCTTCAATACCTAGATCCAAAGCATCATATTTAATATCAAAGTTTTTGTAAAGTTAGGCAAAACAAGTGATATAGTCGAATTAAGCTTTTCTTTTAACAAATAAAATTTTTTCTCTTCTTTAATTCTCAATTTAAAACCTATTGTTTTCTTTATAATTTTAGTTAATAGAACAACTGAAACTTATGAAATCTTTCACAAATCCATTAAAACTTATTACCCAACTTACCATCTTTGGTGCAAGATTTTTTTTTATAGCCTTAACCTTAGAATTATCAATCTCAATAACTTTTATACTAAAAAGTTTTACAAGAAAAACAATCTTTTCCATGTGAAAGTCACACTTCTTTAGATTAGCATACAAACTTTCATTTACAATCACATCAAGTACATATATTAAATGATCTATATGTTTATATTATTCTTTAATGTAAATCAACATATCATCAAAATAAACAGCTATGAACCTACCAATAAATATACACTATATAGTTAATTAATCTCATAAAAATACTAGGTGCATTAGTAAGTCCAAAAAACATGACTAGCTATTCATACAAACTATATTTAGTTTTGAAAGCAGTTTTTTGTTTGTTATCTTTTTTCATTCTAATTTGATGATATCCATTTTTAAGATCAATTTTTAAAAATAAATAAGATCCATGTAATTCATCAAGCATATCATCAATCTAGAGATATGATATTTATACTTTGTCATCATATTATTGATTGCTCTATAATTAATACATATTCTCCAAGTATCATCTTTCTCAGGTACTAAAAATACATGAACAATACATAGACTCATGCTCTCTCGAATGTACCTCTTTGACATTAACTCCTTCACTTACTTTTAAAGCTCTCTTATTTCCTCAAGAATACTTTTATAAGCTAGTCTATTAAGAATGATCAAATCTAGTACTATGTTAATATGATGTTCTATTTCTTTATAAGTGACAATCCACGTGGTATTCTATAGAGAAATACATCTTCAAATTCATGTAACAAAGAAACACAAAAACTAGAAACACATAAATCAAGTTTGTTATTGTTAAAGCATGTCTGCTTATATAAGAGCAAAATCATATGCATATATAATGTGTAAGATCACCTTTTTTGCATAAGGATTAAGGCGTTTCCTTATTTTTCCTACACACTCTTCTTCTCTCTCTCTTCTCTACTCATTTTCTCTACACACTCAGCCTTTCTTTTTTATTTTGTTTGAAGCCTTCAAATTTATTTTTAATGGCCAAAACTTTACCTTTTGGTGTTTCACTTTTATGACTTATTTATTTTCACTTACCCTTACATTTTCACCATTATTTTGTAACAAGGCCTATTCGGTTTCTTATGCTTTCTTCAGCTTCAATAGAACTTCATACACTTTTCTTGGATGAAAATGGCGTAAACATGTATATTTTCTCATCCTTTCCTAGTTTATTCCTAATTTTAATATCATCATGCTTTTCTTATTAAATTTCCAAGGTTTTCCCAGTAATAGGTGTGCGACATGCATATGAGTAACATCACACAAAATCTCATTCTTGTATCTCCTTACTGAGAATGAGATTAAAACCTATTTAGTCATCCTAACTTCTTCATAATCATTCAACCATTAAAACTTATACGGTGTAGCATACTTTGTAGTAGTCAGGTTTAACTTTTTAACCAAAATTATGCTAGAAATATTAGTATAACTACTATCATCAATAATCATATTACAAACCTTATTTTTGATGTGGCATCTAGTATGAAAGATATTTTATTTTTGTTGCTCAACATCTTATTCACTAACTTAAATATTCAAATATCTTCTTATAACCAATGATTCACCATTAACAACATATTCAACATCCCTAGCATCTTCAAGTGCTGACATACTTTCACATTCATACTCATCATTAGATGAATCTATTTCTCCATCATATATCAAAATCATAATCATTTTATTTGGACACTCTGATGTATAATGCTCAAGTTATTAACACCTAAAACACTTAATCTCTTGTTTATGCTTTTACTAAACATTATTTCTTTATTTTTTCTTTATTGTCGCAACTTGTTTTTTAATATATAAAGGCTCAGTAATTTTAGGTATTGCTTTTGACTTTGTTTGTGCATTACCCTCTCTTTTAAATTCAACTTCCAACATTGAGAGGATCCCAAATAACCGTCTAGTCTAATACTATTTTTTCTTTTCAATTTTTTTTTTTACCTTTATATTCATATGCACCATATCTTCAATTTCTAAATAATATTGCAATTCAACTACATTAGCAATATCTATATTTAAATAATTTAAAAATCTAGCCATTATAGCTTGCTTATCTTGAGAAACATTAGCTTTAATTATAGTTATTTTGTTCTTCTTAAAATACTCATAATAATTTTTAGAACCTTGAGATAAAGATTACAATCTATTATATATTTCTCTATATAATGATTAAGGATAAACTTGATTGCTTTCATCTCCTTTCATGTATCAATGAGTCTTTTTTTATTACGCCTCCTACCTATAACAAGTTGATTCTACTAAATAATAACATAATCAGTGAATTCAGCTATAGCTAGTCTTACCTTCTTTTCCTTAAATACAAATTTCATCTTTCTTTGCCAATCTAAATAAGCCTTTAAATCATTCTTTCCCAAAAATGCTAGAATTTTAAATTTTACACTACCCAAATTATGATCTAAACTATCACGATCAACAGTGTTCTTCGGTTAAAATCTCCATTTGGCTAAAATCTACCACTAAACTCTTTCCTTAGCTATGTCTTTTTTAAGAGATTTTGGAGTATACAAGAAAGACTTCTTTACATGATCAACTACATCATCAATAGAGTTTTTAGCTATACTTTTATATGAAGGAGAAAGTGCTTATCTAGTAGATCTTTTAAATTTCTTTCCCTTACGATTAAGAATATCATGTCTATTGATCATTTTAGTACTCAATTTATCCATCTTTCCAATCATTACCTCCAATATATCTCATCTTTGTAAAATATCCTTCATCTTTGATTGTGTCATTTTTTTATGATATTGTGAATACCTGCAATAAAGGTTAGTCACAAGGAACAACTTTCCCATACACACTCTCATATGTTTACACTTAATTTAATATCACTCTACTTGTGTTTCCTACAATTCAATCAAGTTTTTCACTCTAATAATTTCATTATGCCCTTACCTGACTATTCTTTTATTTAAGTTCTTAAAGTTAACATAACAACTTATTAAATAATAAATCAAATAACATAATAATTTTATAATAATAAAGACTCAAGAATCAAGAAATATAAGAAACTAATAAAAAAAACTTGAGGAAAAATTTATGAATAACAATGTAAATTCGTGAAAAAATATAATGATAAAAAAAAGACACAAAATAAAAGAAATGGAGTTTATGTTAAAGATTCAAAGAAAATTAACTAATTAAAAAACTCAAGATTCAACTTCAAAAATTTCAAGAAAATAGTTAAATTAATTCAACTTTAAAAATTTCATGAAAAGAGTTAAATTAAAGCAACAAAGATCTATACTAACCAAATTTTAACGAAACAAGACAAGTTGACCCAAGAAAAAAAAATTCAATTCGACAATACCAAGATTTGATATTTACCTGTTTAAAAAAATCAAGAAAATTATTCAAGAAACTTTTAGTCAATCCTAAAATTTAAGAGCTTGTATTTAGTTGTCCCTTAACTTATTAATTCAATCAATTCTTGCAATTTTTCTTCAATCTTTTCTCCTTTTTTTTTTCTTTTTATCTACACAATTCAACAAGAATAATATTTTTTTTTTGTTTTTATTACTCTAGGTCAAAATGAAAAAAGATAGAAGATGAAGATCAAAAAAACTTTTCTTTGAAGTGTTCAACAAAATCAAGAATCTAAGCAAGGTGATTTTTTTTTAATATAAGGTTTGATGCAAACTTTAAAATAATAACAGAAGAATAAACTCTATTTTTTAAGAAACAAGACCCTAGTCAAAACAAGAAAGAAATAAAATCAAGAAATAACAGGAACTAAATATTAAAAGGATATAACTTAATATAACCTAATAATAACACAAGCTCTAATATCGACTAATATAAACACTACCTAAAATACGCTAAAATTATATTTGAATAGTTTGCAACTTGAACCAATAAGAACTTGTTTCGGAGAATTAAAATTATATATAATGATCATTCCTACCTTAAGCCTATAAAAGGATGCAAATAAGTAGTATAAAGTCACAACAAAGTTGATCAATTATTTGAATAGTTTGTAAGTTTAATAAAAAAATTTAGTGTAGAAATCACTCAATCACATAAAAGATAACAAGAATATTGTGTTATTTATTAAAAATAGTCTTCTTATCAAAAAGTCTCTACAAAAGAGCATTTATACTAGAAAGACTCATAAGTTTAATAGGATATCTGTAATGAATATAGATAAACCTAATAAATAATAATAATCCAATGAACTCAAATTTAAATAAAAGCCTTAATATCTCTAAAAGACCTAATAATATAACTAAAAGATAAGTATAATAGAAGTCCAACTAATTTAAATAAGAGTAAAGTCATTTTCGTAATCTGCTTACATTTTTATAATCTGCTTACAGAATTTAAGTTCAACTTCAAATATATGATTTTCTCTCGTATTAATGGAATAGAAGGATTTTAATATATCACCTAAAAGATATGGGTATCTACTTTTCAATGCAATTAAAATCATATTAAAATTCCTCATGTAGGTCTAATTATGATCAATACAGTAGAGAAGGGTCAAGACTGACATATTTAAATCTTCTTATTTCAATCTTTTTGTAATGTATGAATGCCAACTTACAAGCTTTTCTTAAAAATAAATTAAATTAATAAAGACTTATACTTCATTATTTCATATATTTTTGAAGTCCATTGAAAGTCTTTTTGAACCTTTTAATGTTAAGTTTTGCACTGGACCACATTATAACGAGGTGCTTACGGATGGGTACGTTCCACGAATGCACCGATAGCTTTTTGTTTTTTTGTTTTTGATTAAATTACCAAATTACCCTTGAAACAACATGATTATTGCAAAAAAAAAACATGAAATGCTAAATATGTCCCTAAAACCAAGCCTAAGATTTTTTTGGTTGCAAGGGCAATAAAGTAGTTACATTGGTAAAAGGAAATTTTAAAAAATCCGTTAGACAAGTTTTTTTTGGCTTTTAGTGGTAACCAGATAATTTAATTACGTAAAAATTATAAAAAGGTTAAGACACTCTCGAAAAATTCTAGAATAATAAATGAACCCTGTGAAAAGATTTTTTTTTTTTTTATCAACCAAGATCAGTTCATTTATATTTTAAGTGAAAGGAAAAAACATAATCTTATATTATTACAATTCACAATGAATTTAAAGATATATATAATGGTTTTTCCACATCCAAGAAGTGGAAATGGTGCATTCTCCATATGATTTTAAAGCCAACTTGCAAGAAAAACACAGTTGTCATAAGTATAACAATTAACAACCATTGGAGCTTATACTAGATAGGTTATTAGCGTGTTGTCGCGAGCTACTTCTTAAAAAACACATTGCTTTAAATTATGAGACAATTGAAAGAAAGAAAAAAAGTTGCTTTCTAAACATGCAATCAAGAGTTAGTAACATTAAAAGTTATATAATTTGACTTTCAAGCAATAGACAAGTAATACGCAAAAAAAACTTACTTAAATTGTCTTGAATTTCATATAAAAATTAAATTGTAAAATATAAAGAGACTTCAATCTAACATAAGCATTCTTTCAGTAACTCAAAACAAAAAATGACATGATGAACAAAAAAAATATGGAAGCTTAACTTTTGGATGAGAAGTGAAGTCCCAATAACTATTAGCAAGTATATAGTAATAAATATTTGTCCACTTCTTATTATTGCAAGAACTGAATAATTTATTTAAGTGTCTGCAAAAATATTTTATGTATCTATCTATATGTCTGGACCCAATATATGGTATCTAACTCAAACACTCATTTTAGAAGATAATTTTTTTTCCCGATGAGAGAGGAACATGATAACACTTAAAGCCTTTAAACTTTATTGGCAAGCATTGGCCAAATAGTTTCCTCCACCAAATTTTCCATATATATATATATATATATATATATATATAACAACTTTTAGATGTAAATCAAAAAACTTATGCACACATTTAATTAAACAACCAAATAACCTTTGTGAAAAGTAATGAAAAAAAATCATCAACAATAAACAAAAATAAAATTAAGAAAACTAAGCGAAAAATAAAGATCAAGATACTAGCATCGCAACACATGTAATTTACTTGGTTATGTTTCATGAATTCCTCAATCAAAATAAACTTGTAATAGAAAAACACATAAAATTTATAATAGAAACTGACACATATATAAAATTTATTGAACAATAATTATATAAAAAAACAATACAAGTTTTCATATGAAAAATAAAATTTATTGGACAATAATTAAAAAGAAACAATGCAAGGTTGCACATATGAAAAGTTTTATAAAAAAAATCAATATTAAAAAAATTAATTTATATAAAATTAAAAAAAACCATATATGAACCATATCTACCTCTTTAAAGATTAAACACACCATATTATTTAAAAATAATCACAATCTAATTAAAACATAAACCACAAATTTATTTGAAAAAACTCAGACAATGCATTAAGCAAAAAATAAAGATCAAGATATCTAACATCGCAACATGGCTAATTTTTCTAGTTATATTTAATGAAATTCTCTATCAAAATAAATTTGTAATAAAAACTGACATACACATAAAATTTATTGAATAATAATTAAAAAAGCAATGCAAGGCTGCATATATAAAAAATCTTAAAAAAAAATTAATATTAAAAAATTTAATCTATATAAAATTAAGAAAAAATGACAGATGAATCATACCTATCATTCTAAAAATTAAACACACTCAATATCATTTAAAAATAATCACAATCTAATTAAAAGATAAACCAAAATTTATTTGCAAAAATAAACACAAATAATACATTATTTTATAAAAAACTACAAATTAAAAAAAAAGAATAGAAAAGAACCACGCTAGGTGCTGCTAGGCCTGACCTAATAAAACAATGCCTTGCGCGTAGGTTGATCCTTTATTTTTTTCATCTAAAAATCCTATTTTCAACCCATTTTTGACCTAAAACACCTTAAAAACATTATAGAGATCTTTTTAAACCAATTCATAAACACTAAAAAGCCAACAAACTGCCCTAAAAATTGAAACAAAAATTCTTTTCGAGTTCAGATTTGTTGTTATAGATGTTTTCAAGATAACAAAAAAAAAAAACAAAATATAACTCCTCTGATCATATATAATCTCTTAGTATAAAAATCCACAGTTTTAGTACTTGAAATCTTCTTCAACAACTACTTTCTTTTTTTAGATCTGAATCTAATGACTCCCTCTCACCTCTCTCAATAGAAAAAAAAATGAAAAAAGAGAAATGTAAAGTTACGTAAAATTCTAGAAATTGCTCACCTAACATCTAAAAAATACAGGAAATTAAAATAAATATTTCAACAACACTTTTAACCCACCTCCTATGTAACCCAAGAGTTTTACTTCGGTCTCTAAACTTTTAATTTAATCATTCCTCCTAAAAAAAATATACTATTGAGAGCTAATTTGAGTTTAAAAAAATTAAATCATGCAAAATAAAAGTTTAAAAATTAAAATTAATAAAAAACACTGCTAAAATCCATTATGAATCATAAACTAGAATAAAAAGTTGATGAATTTTAGTTTTTGTTGTAATAATGTCATAGAAGGATTATGTTTTGCTCTTGGCTGTGTGTGGGTGCGGGGACATCATCGTTGCCCGTGATTTTTCGAACCTGTGCAAATCTTTTAACAATCGCTATGACATCCATACCTGGGGCCCTTTGGCGATGACATAGATCCCAGACACTTCTCCTCGTAGTACCTAGATCAACCCACGTGAGTCAATCAGGTTGCACATCACTTCTCAGATCCTATGTTTATCCTTTGTTCATTGAGACCTCTGCTACAAATAGAGAGGGCCTCAACATGTTAATTATCTACCCATTATGAAAGTTACAACACCACTTATTCTATTGGCTTTTATTGAATCAGCTTGTGCACGTAACAGTATGGACATCCCTCTCCCCAACTTCAGTCACAAGTAGGACTACTTCGGCCAAAACACTCTTGGAATTGAAGATGTCAGATATGGGAATCCTGTTAAATTGGAATAGTGACCAAGCATAACATGAACCAAAGATTTGAAATTTCTTGAAATAGATCTCAGACATCAGCATCATCTGGTTTCATAACATGTTTTTCCTGTTTGTCGCAAGAAGCTGTTCATGAAACACTACAAAACTGTAAAATTACCAACAGGAAAGGAGCAACCCTTGGGTAAAAGCTGGGATATGTAGAAGCCCGGGTAGAAGTCAATCCAGTACAAAGAATAAAAAGACCACTTAAAGCAATGCTACTTCTGACCCTCTTCTGCAGCAGCTTCAAAAGTCTCACCGCCCACAAGCTCTGGGACATCTTCGTCATCTTCTTGTGCTGCTCCTGCCTCACCAGATGGCACCTCCTTTTGAAACTGCTCCGCCAACTTCCTAAAGTTGTCCAAGTTATCTGGCCCTGAAAATTGCAGTCGCAAAATATCAATGACACAACACAAAACTAGAGAAATTGGCTATCAGTTTCACTTCTATTGATAATGAGGCAAAGGTAGATCAAGCTCCTGTTTGGGATTGCAGTTCAAATAAAAAATGGCCAAAATTCCTTTTGTCTTAAATTTTTTTTTTATATATTTTCAAATAGTTTTGACGTGCTGAAATTAAAAATAAATTTTAAAAAATATAAAAAGCCATTATTTTAATGGATTTTTAAACGAAAAGCATTTGAAAAGTAATTGTTACCATACTCGCTAACACCCTACTAAAAGGATTTCCTTGTACACATTATTTAACTTCAATTTCTTTCTTTCTTTCTTTTTAATAATGAATGCACGGAAAAATGCCTTGATTTGATTAAATAGATTTCAAGAAGAATATCCAGATAACAAGCTTACACCGCACAAGTGAAAGAAAAGGGTATGCAGCCACCAGCACACACAACTACACGTGTGCTCATGTGCCCAGCTCTACAAATGAGGACAAGTCTTTTTTTAACCACCATTCCCAAAATCTCCAGTTGAGGGCAGATGACAAACATTAGGTGTTGATTATATCACATGCTTGTGATATTGAGCAGATAGAAACTTGAAATTAATGCCCAAGACAGAGCCAGGCTGTTTAGCTTAATTAAGATTTTTTTAAAAAAGAATATATCCTCTCCAGGGGTTTATCAATACTGGACAGGAGGCACTTTAATGAAATGCACTCATTCAATGAAGGTAAAAAATGTTTGCTTCTAGAAAACAAGATTAGACTAGAGCTAGGTTAACTCATTTTGAACACCAAATGCCTCACATGTCTAAACTCTACTTGAACTTCAAGTCTTTGACACCTATTCACAAATGTTGCATCAAGTTAAAAAAACTTCACCATTAGGGAGATTTTCATAGCATTTAAGGTCAACGGATTTTAATGAAAACTTGAGAAGGGAATCTGAAGGTTTTACAATCTCACAACAGTTAAACGGGCTTGAATTTTAGTCCATGTATGTTTCTACTTTCAGCATAGCCAATGCCAGCATACAGATTGAAAAAAACTGAAATGATAAGAAAATATGCAAAAATAAAATGCAATGGAGTTATTCGTCCAAATATTTTTGCACCTATTTAACTATAAAAATAAGAAGAAAAAGAATGCAGTGCTAACCAAATTGAATTCATCAGGTGTTTGAAGCTAAAAAACCTGATGCTAGAAAAAGCTATGTACACAAAGAATAATAAGAGGGAAACACAACAGCTTTGCAGGGTAAACAAAAAATGTCCTTCCTTCTTTAATGATTTTTTTTTCTTTTTTAACCTAATCTTTCTTTTTTTACAAAAATACCCCAAAGTTGTTTCTTTTGGTGAAATAAAAACTAGACAGATAGTTCAAAATAAAAAATACAACAGAAAAAGTACTTCAAGCAGGTGCTAACTTTAATGCCTTGCACCCACTCACAAGGCACTCGTCTAGGCAGGGCTTCATTGAAATTCATCAACCGAGGCTAATAAAGGCGCTGCGGCCTCTCCTTGCCTTGCCTGGAGTGCCTAGGAGACAGCCTTAGCATCTCTCGACAGCATTGGTACTATACACAACAAACTTCTTGATTCCCACTTTTAAAGTACAAAAGCAAGAGAATGGTATTGTATGCAAAACAGATACTACATGTAAAATTACATACCAAGTTGGCTGATAATCCCTGGAAGAATATCTTGTAGTTCTGCAGACACAACAGATTCAATTTGTATTAGTCCTTGTCCATCTCACTAACGCACTCACTCACAAATGTATATAAAACTTTATCAAATTAAACATTGACAAAAGATGGTGGGAAAATCACATCAAGGTTAGACACCTAAATCAAATCGACAATATCTGAAGAAACAACAACATTTCATTTCACTAAAACTAGAATCAGATTCTAAACAGAACCCCAGTTTGAATCAGCTGGTACAACTGCTATTGAACCAAAGCAATGCATGAATTATTAGCAAAACAGCTGCCAAGCAAGTTGAAATAATCAACAAACAAACACCTCCAGGTTAAAAACTTACTTCTGGTTTGAGGAGTGCCTGTAATAACCCATGTGTTGGCAACAACAGAGGCTTGGACTTTAGGGTTAACAAACTGAATAACCAAATCATCCTTAAAGATGTTCACTTCTTCAATAGCTGGAATTGTATTAACCCCAATTCTCTTCAAGGTGCTTTGCAACTTCTTGTCATCAGTTGTTGATGACTTGTGCACTGCCTTCTTCTTTCTACACGAAAGAGTCAAAAAAAAAAATCATCCAAGATTTCAAAAACACAAAATAAAGCCATTAAGCAAATAAGAATCCAATACTGCCACAAGTCAGCCAAACCCCCTCAACTTCAGAGCTTCAAAAACACAAAAAAGATGGAATCTTCAGAGTTCTACAGTAATATAGTACCTTCTCATGGTTCCCTTGCCACCAGTTCGAACAGAACCAGCCATCTTCATGAGTTTCTCTCTATTCATCTGTATGTACTTCACAACAAAGTTAGAGTCTTTGACAAAACCCTACATGCATTTACGATTAAACCCTAGTTTCTCATCAAAAGAAATGAAACAAAGAAGTGAACTTGTTATGAAATTAGAAGTTAAGTAACAGTAGCAAGTAGTACCTTGTTATATTAATTTTCTTGAAGAGATAAAAGAGAAAGGCAGATGGGATGAGCAATAGCAGTGAGCAGAGCTTCAAATTAAAAGCGAAGCCAGGGAGAAGCTGGGGTTAGCTTGATGACAAGGGTTTTCCTATGCACTCCAATGTATAATTACTGTATTACCCTTCTCCCCTTTTCTTTTCTTTCATTTTTATTTCGAGAGGAAATTACTTTTAACGTACCGTAATTTGATGCGAATTACGCTTTGTTTTTATAATTTGAAAAATTGTATTTTATACCTCAATAATAATTTACCTTCATAATTTAAAAAATTATGTTTTAACTCATATAATTTTGATATCTTAATAACACTTTGAATTCATAGTTTAAAAAACAAAAAAAGGGAGTCATTTCTTTGAGTTATCAACCAATCTTCCTTGCAAGAAATGTTCAGAAACTAACCATTTACAAAAAAATAGCGAAACTCACCTTATTATATATGAGTAATGTGATGATTTGCTTATTTATAATGATTTTTGATTTTTAAAATAATTTTTAAATTATATTTTATTTAAAAAAATATCAAATTAATATTTTTATATAATGACATTAACATTTTATGCAATTTTTTTTTGTCATGTATATGAAAATTAAGGGTAATTTTTTTCATGAGGATAATCTTTGATTCACCATCCATTAGTTTTATCTACAATTATATTAATACACATTTTGACATATAAAAACATTGTAAGATTACAACACTTTTTTATTATATATATAAAAAATTATTTATAAAATTTTATCAGACATTACTTGTTCTTATTCAATATAAAAAGCTAGATTATCTTGATAGCACTCTATTTAGATCAAATCCTTAAAAAACAAAATATGTAAAACAAATAGAATCACATAATTATTTTACATAATTGTACCATTGTAATTACTAATACTTGCCAAAGCTAAAAAGAAATCTTCACATCATCATTATAGTAAATATTTAACAATTCTTTAATTAAATACATTCTTTTTTATTTTTAACAATAAATAAACTTCTTTTATATATATATAATCATTATACTATCATCATCTTATTTACAATACTCTTTAATAAAAAATCTAACTTTTCACCCTTCTCAAAATGTTCATTTATATTTTAAATTAGTTGAATCATTAGAATCATCCTCGTTCATAATTTGATTTAACCTCTTTTATAAAATCTTCTCGATTATTATTTATTTATAATTCAGATGAATTTAGTCTTTATTATATTCGTTAACTGAATCTTCTTATATACATCCATCATATTCAATGTTTATAACTTTTACTTTAACTTATTTATAGGTTATTGATCCCATTTTATATATTGAATTATATTTTACATTAATTCTGGTTCACTAATTACATTTGTTTCTTTCAAATATTACATCCCAACTATTCTTTGTTTATATTTCAAATTAATTTAGACTTATCAAATTATCTAATAATCAAATTTTGTTATATCCATCATATTTAGAGTTTACAACTCCTACTATAATCTATTTAAAGGTTCATTGATTCCATTTTATAACTTGAATTATACTTTACCTCAACTTAGTTCATCAACTACATTTATTTCCTTCAACACTTATTACATTAATTTTTTTTACCAACTAAACTTTTATTTACTCATTTTGATTCTCATTATCTTATTGACAGCTTGCTAATAGAAATCTCCAGTCCCAAACATCAATCCTGTCTAGTATGACTTATTTGTATTATTTTAAAATCTTAAATATTCCTTAAATCCATATATAGCTCATTTAAATTATCAACGATTTTCATTTTTTTTAATTATACATAACTCTTTCTTTAAAATATAGCATCCCTTATAGTTATGACTAGATTAACATTTAGTATATTAGATCATTCATTGTAACCAATTAAAAAGATTTCTATTGAATTCCTTCATTGTGGAACACTCAATTTTTCCCTTATTAAATTTTGTTATTGCATACAAATTCAAGCTCATATAATAAATTATGTTGTTATGGTTAATTCAACTTTTCCTTATTAAATTTTCACTATTGTTTCTTTTTTAAACTTTGTCATGGTGTCTCCTTAGTATGTCATATAATAAATTCATTTATTGTAGACAAATTTAAGGTCATGTTATAAATCATGTCATTATGGTCAATTTAAATTTCACATTTAGACTTGTTTCAAAGGCATAACAATTACACACACGCACACCATCAAATATCATTGGTTTAGTTACGCACACCATCAAATATTATTGGTTTAGTTTTCAAATGTTGAAATAAATCATAACAACAAAGAATATATTTATCTTCATCTAGATAGCCAATTTAGACATTTATTTAGATTAAGCCCCCATCCAACTTAACCATCATATTTTATTATTTTTCAATTTATAAATCATATCTTCGTTCAAATGCTGACTTATTTTTATATTTAAATCAAGTAATTTTTTTCTAATATAATTTTACAAATAAATGAAGCATTAATATAAATATGCTTTAAATTAAAAGAGTAATGTATTATATATCTACCACATTTATCTCTTTTGATATTAATGAGAGGTATCCTCACTGGTATAAAAGCAAGCTCATTCTATGAATTCATGACCCCATAAACAATATCATTCATATCCAAACATTTTTTTATTCCATTTTCTTTATTCCATACATACCAATTCCAACTTTAACATAATCAATCAACTTAGCATGTAATTTCTCTAACTTATATATTTAACTTAACTCAATCACATTTGTAATTACCATTGCACATCAAATATTTACAAAAAAGCAAATTAAATCAATTAACTATAGTTAATTTCTTAAATCTTCCTAAATCCTCCAAACTAAAAATTTGTTAACACTCATAATTTTATATATTTTCCCAAATGTATTTCTTAAACATTTTAATTCCAATTCCAAACATATAATACATAAACCATCTCTTTAATTGATCATCAAAATGGAAATAAATCCCTAAATTCCATACATAGTTGTCCACTTATAATTTAAAAAACCCCTATCCTTCATCCAATTTTTTTTTTCTTTCCATAACTCTTCTAAATCATTAACATAATTTAACCCTTAGTTCTATCTCGTTATATCAATATTTTCACATTAATATTTCAAAGTTTCATTCCCACACTTCCTATAACATAAACCCAAAATGAAAGCCATATATCCTACTAAAACCTCCACTTCGAAAAAAATTAACACGTGGATTGTTGGAACAATAACATTTAACCAATTTATTAAGGTTATCTTCT
>NW_011499970.1:22403-120910 GCF_000495115.2 Populus euphratica
TCTTTCCTTTTCTTTTGTACCATCTTTTTATTATTTATTTTTGTATTCCATACTAATTTCTTGGGATTATTTTTCATATTCTTTTATCTATCAAAACTTATTACTGGTTTCACTGATGTTATAAATTTTAACCTAAAATTCAAAACTCTTATTTCAAATTTAACAATAACTTTAGATTTATTTGTGGAGATCATCTTCTCCACATTTATTATTATTTCCAGCATTTATTCATTTATTTTCATCCTAAGTTTTTATTATAAGTTGAGATCTCATTACTTTTGGTTTTATATTTATTCAGAAATTTACATTTGAAGTGTTTTTTGGATGATTTTTTACATGTATACCCCGTACATTAATGGTTAAATTAGTCAAACATCTTATGAACTTTTAATTATTTAAAAACTAATCCCTCAACTGCGTAATTAACCTCATGTAATTTTGGTCCATGTGAAGTTTTATCATTCTATTAGATTTTATATGATTATGCCAGCTAATTAATGGATTTTTGCTTGTAAAAAGCCAGGTGACCTATGCACAAATTGGTCTCAATTCTTGATTTTTTTTTGTCAACTCGTATATGAGCTTGAATCTTGAGCATAAGAAAGTAAAAAATAAATTTTAAAAGTGATAAAAAAAAATCCTTATATGTGATAAAAAAATGTCCATGAAAAATAAAAAAATAATTTTTTTAATAAAAGCTAAAAAAGAGAAACTCCAAAAATATTGTTTATTGATAAGATGAATTTATACACAAATCACATGATTCTTACTTGCATAAATCCGTTAATTTATGGATGAAACCCTATAAAATCTAAGAGAAGGACCCAATTTCAAATAAGTGAAACTTCAGAAGGTTAAATTTGACATTTTTAGTTGTAAGATCATATCTTGATTCATTTAACCATGATGTATAGGTGTGCCTCTATTTTTTATATCCTGCAATTTATATTATTGAAAAAATGTAATTATAGGAAACCACACCATGATTGTTGAATTGGTAATGAATGCTAAAATTTTATGAAACATGGAATATTAAAATTAGAGGTCATCCAATTTTTTTACCTTACCTTGCAATTTATATTTTTTAATACAAGTTTTATTTTTTTATGATGTTTGATAATACGAGTTTTATAATAAAATAATTGATATATTTATCATGAATTACTAACAAAATTTTGATCATATATATATATATATATATATATATATGGAATGCTTGTGAATATTTAATATGTTTCAAAAAGTATTTACAATCTAAATATAATGCTTGTGAATATTTAATATCTTTCAAAAAGTATTTACAATCTAAATATAAAACATAACAACTACCCTCTTGCAAATAACAAAATAACTAAAACTAAAGGTGAAATCCACAATACTAAATGCTATAGCTCTAGATTTAATGACACTGTGAATTAAAGAATTAAACCGTAAAAAAATGAACTAACCCCTTTCAACGCAAAAGTTTGCGGGATAATGAGCTTTTTTTTATCCCATTTTATGCATGGTAAAAGGTACTTTATTACCTTTAGAATAAAAAAAATGAATTGGGGTACGAGGGTTGAAATGAATGTTAACCTTGCAGTAAAAAAACTTTTAACATTCATCCAAGATAATTTTAGTCCTTCGTCTTTGTTTTCTTTTTGGTTATGATTAAGTTGGATAAGAGATGGAATGACACTTTACTTTGCAATAAATATTATTAAAAAAAATTGATACATGATTTGTGGCTGTAATATTTGGGTGGCGTATTTAGTGTTTTTTTAACCACCAAACATCAACTTTCAAGATAGCATTCAAGTTATTTTAATTGCTCTTTCTTCATTAACCAACATATGTCATCAATGAATATTTAGTTTGATAACAATGATCTTCACCCTTTCTTTTTTCTTTTCTTCTCAACTTTTTACATCCCACTAATATTTCAAAGCAACCCTTTAATTTATTTTTTGATTTATTTCTTATTTTTTTATTTATTAATTTTTTGTTTTTAACTCTTTTATAAAGTTTTTTTAATTTATTTATTTATTATTTTTTTTATTATTTTTTTGTTTTTAACTCTTTTATAAAGTTTTAATTTTTTTATTTCATCCTTTAATACTAATTTATCATGCATTGTTTTTTTTCACTTTAATCTTCATTATTTTGATTTGTATTTTTTTTCTTGATTCTTTTTTTATAATTTCATTATTCAATTCAAATTTATGGTATTTTTTTTTCACTTTGATCCTTGTTCTTTTGATTTTTTTTTGTTAAAGTTATTTTTCTTTTCAATTTCACCATTTAATTGAGAATTTGGTGTTGCCTTCTAATTTAATTTGTATTTTGATTTTGTATTTTTTATAATAATTTTTATTTATTTTTCTCTTTCAATGTTTGATTTGTTAGGATTAGGTTTCACAGTTTTTCTATGGTGCTTATGGTCTAAAGACCTGAGTTATAGATTTGAAAAATTAACAAGGGTTTACATTTTTTTTTACTTATTTTTTTTAATTTCATCGTTCAACATTATTTTTTTTAAATGGCTTTATGGTTTCCTTTAATTTTTTTTTATATCGGGTTATCTAATTTCATGTTTAACATTATTATTTTTAAATGGTTTTATGGTTTCCTCTGATTTTTTTTATATCGGGTTATCTAATTTCATAACTGGACCACGAGTTATCTCGGATTGGCTTGCTCCTTATTACCTAAGTTATATATCTATAATGTTAATTCAGGTTGACTCGAGCTCTTTTTTTATCAAATTTTATTATTCTACTATTTTTTTCAAGTTATTGTGATCGCTTTTTATTTTTAAATCTTTATCTATTTACTATTATTGTTTTTTTATAATTTAATTAAAATAAAATGAAGATATTTGGCATAGTAAGTCATATATTTTTATTTTTTATTTAAAACGCATTTGTGAAATCTAAAAACCATTCTTTTTAAATAATACAGCCCTTTATTCAATTAGATAGTCCAGTTTGCACATGGAGTGTTAAAATTTGGGGAAACATGGAATATTAAAATTAGAGGTTGAAGTCTCTTGGAGAGTGCTAGTAGTGATGGGCTCAGGCCGTTTTAGTTGAATAAAGTTCATCCCTTGTAACAAATGGTTTCTCTAATTTTTTTTCACGAGACAATCTCATCTTATGTACATAATTTCTTAACATTCAATTCTATCACAAAACATGTGAAAACTCTTAAAGAAGTAATTCAATTTCATCGATTTATCACTCATTGTATTAAAATTAGACTAATACACACAAACACACATTACAGAGATTGTAGTAGCAATAAGAAAAAAGGGTAATATTATGTTTATCCAAATTGGCCTCAAGGAATTACTTTGGCATGGTGTTCTTTGAAAAAAAGTCACCTCTTTCTATGCACATTCCAAAGGAAAAGGCTCTCTTTTTTATGCTGAATGGCTCTTTCTTTGCGTAACAGCAAAAATCATTTCTATGCACATTCCAGTGGAAAAAGCTCTCTTTTTTATGCTAAAAGGCTCTTTCTTTGCCGTCAAAACAAGTCCATCTTCATTTGGAACACCATGATACAAGCTCTTATAGAAAAAAAATGAGCCCATTAGAGCTTTCTCTATGTATAAGTTCATGTTAGAGAGAACTTACTTGCCTAATAACTATACTTTCTCTTTTGTTATCAGGATATGCATTGATATCGTTTTGAAATTGCAACTGGGTTTGTGTTTTCATGGCCAAGTTGTTAAATTTTGATGGCAAAGTTATAATTTTGTTCAGAATGGGTTGATTCATTTTTATGCGATCTGTGGGGAATTTTATCCATCAATATTTCTTTTCATGTATATCATGACATGCAGTAGTTTTCAGTGGAATATTTATATTTTTGGTTCCTCATGAATTATCTGTGAATTTCTGAACTCAGTAGTTAGATGGTTTTTAGTTGAGTACTGAAGCTGAAAGTAAGGTGGCGCATGGTTTCGACGGCTTAAAACAAATTGTAATTCGAGCTAGTCATGTGGCTTTAGACTCTCTCCTGGTGACGGCAGACATTGACATTTAACCATTTTAATGGCTGTCCAATGGTATGATTCTTTATTCTTGAACTTTTTTTGCTTACAAATTAAATATCTGTTTGTCTTTGACTTAAGCTCAGGAAGAATGCTTCGTTAATTTCCTATGGTTTTAGATTTGGTACATTGTGTGAGATACTGAATCAGAAGACCCCGCATATAAAGCTGTGATCGATTTGACCTGTTTGTCAGCACAGCATTTTAAACTGCGGTTAAAAATCATTTTAGCTGTTTATCCACAATTTGAAACGCAGCAGACCGCGTAAACGAATGGGCTCTTAAAGGGAGATGAGTTCTGTGGCCCGTTATTCACAACAGATGTCAAGTGAAAGATGGAGGAATAGCGTTCTCTTTCTTTTGAACAGTTTTTTTGGCTGTGCCAATCTCTCATGGTGTGATATGAGGACATAAATTCACAGGTCTTATTTACAACTTGTCTTCAAGACTTGTAGCCAAAGTTGCACTTAACATTTTATGAATCAATCCGTCAAGGAGCAGACACCACAGAGAAAGAAGAGGAGGAAGCAGCAGAAGTGGACCTGTCCCCATGGACCCTTTCAACAGATTTAACGAGGGATCGTCTGGTTGGCTGCGTGCTGGCCGGGCTCCCGTGAACCCAAGCTTTTGAGCAAAACAACTATTTCGGACATTGTTGGCCTTAAAGCTGGTGATGATTGGGTGCATATTAAAGCATTCTCGATGGTTTTCTTTGCATTTTCTGCTTCATATTCTTTGGGGTCTAAGCTTTCATCCACCAATTCAAGGTTTGTGCCATCCTCACAAAGCCTGCATGCCTACGTTATTCACAGGTGGAACCTGTCACTCATGCCTGAGTCATGTAAACTTCTTTTAACAGCGGCTGAAATGCAGCGCCCTACATTATGAAAATATACTCCTTTTATTTACACACGCACACGTATTACCGTTCGGAATGCGGTCCAACCCCATTCTCAAAAAAAATTATAATATTTTTGGATATTAAAATTAAAAATAATTTTTTAAAATAAAAAAAAAATATTATTTTAATATGTTTTTAAATAAAAAAATATTTTAAAAATTAACCATAATTACACTCTCAAATACATTCTTGTTAAACTATTAACCTTCCTCAAAGAGTATTTAGAACCAGGACCAACTATCATCTCATTACTCTTTCTGCTATTTGAGATTTCAAGCAACGTGGCTGTATGTTTGTTGGATTTTGATTTATAATTATATCTAATTTAATTTTTAATATTTTATAAAATATAAATTTATTTTATTTTATTTAAACTCGGATAAGTTAGATCAAGTTGGATTAAATTTTTTATGAATGTTATAGATATCTGCGGGGGGATATATTAATTCTCTTATACTTTGACGATTCCAAAAAAAATATTACATTACAACAGTTGAAATTAGATAAGATCTCTAATATATATATTAGAAACAACATAAAAAATATTACAATTTCTATATAAAACAAAATAAATTAAAATTATAGTAAAATATTTTATCAAATAGTTAGGATGTAATATGACACAAAAAGATAAACAAGAAGGAAGACACTATAAAATGCTTTTATGCTTTTAGGTTTGTGATTTAACTAAGAAAATAAAAGTTTAATATGAATTTTTAAAATTTCCAATTGTTTTCTCATGGTCTTTTAGTTACCAAATAGAAAAGATTAGAATAGTAAAATACACCATCATTTTATCATATCAAACTTCAAAAGTAACAACTCTAATTTTTGTGAAAATAAGCTATAGAAAGAAGGGAAAAAGATTAAGTTATTGTTTGGTATGTTGAAAAATATTGATTGAACTCAACTAGACTAGATTAGACAAATAATTGTCTTGACTGTTTGATGGGTTTTAGACTGGATTGAACAATTTATTTTATTTTGTGTTTGGTAGACACTAAATGAAACTTGACCGGCTTGAGGTCCGGATTGGTTTGATTTTTAAAACTAAATCAAGAAATGATTGATTTGACTTAACCTGATTGACCTGTAATAAAACACAAGTAAAAAATCTATTGATTATTTGTTAATAAAAATTATTGGTCAAAATAAAGTTGATTTTTTTTTAATTTAGGTTAACTCGGGTTGACCTTCACAACTCATCACTCAAGCTTTTTCCCGGGTTGACTCCTGTTAAATTTTAGAATTATGATAATATATAACTATTTTTATTTATAAAATTAATAACTATTTTTATTTATAAAATTAACTTATATCAACCTGGGTTGACCCTCCCTACCTATAACCCAGATCTTGCCAGGGTCCACCCTTAAATTAGATTTTTAAATGATGATAATAATCATGTTTATCCTTCTTTTAACTTAGATCAACCTGGGTTGAACCTCTCAACTAGTGATTCGAGCCTTACCCAAGATTGACCCTTAAGTTAGATTTTAAAACTATAAAAATAATTATTTTTATTCTTACATTGCCTCGAGTTAACCTGAGTTGACTATCTCAACCTGTGACTTAGGCCTTGCCTCGGGTTGACCCTTTAGTTGAGTTTTAAGAATATGATAATAACCAGTTTTATCCTTACATCGACCTAGGTCAATGGCCAACCCAACCCATGACCCAAGCCTGACCTTGGATCAACCCTTAAGTAGAGTTTTAAAACTATGATAATAATCATTTTTATCCCCATATTTACCTTGGTTAATGGTTAACCTGACTCGTGACCCAGGCCTGGTCCTAAGTCAACTCTCAATTCAGGTTATAAAACTATAATAATGATAATTTTTATCTTTATATAGACCCGAGTCAATGGTTAACTTGACCTGAGCCTGGCCTTAGATCAACCCCGAGTTGAGTTTTAAAATTATGATAATAACTATATTATCCTTACATTGACTCGGGTCAATGGTCAACTTAACTCATGTCTCGGGTCTGGTTTCGGATCAACCCTGAGTCAAGTTTTAAAGCTATGATAATAATATTTTTTATCCTTATATTGACTCGGGTTAATTGTCAATATAACTCATGATCGATTTCGGGTCAACCCCCAAGTTAAGTTTTAGAATTATGACAATAATCATTTTTATCCTTATGTTAACTCGAGTCAACGGTCAACCTAACTCATGACTCGAGCTTATCTTAGGTCGATCTTTTTGTGAGTTTTAAAACTATGATAATAATCATTTTTATCCTTACATTGACCTAGGTTAACAGTCAACCTGGCCCATAATCCAGGCTTGGGCATGAGTTGACCCTTAAATAAGATTTTAAAACTATGATAATAATTATTTTTATTATTACTTTGACTCAGGTCAATCATCATCCTTACTCATGATCGACCCCAAATCAATTCCCGAGTCGAATTTTAAAACTGTGATAATAACTATTTTTATCCCTATGTTGACTCGGCTTAATGGTCAAACCGTCTATGACCTGAGATTGGTCTCGTATCAAACCTTTTTATCGGGTTTTAAAATTATTATAATAATCATTTTTATTATTACTTTGACTCAGGTCAATCGTCAACCTTACTAATGATCGAATCCAAGTCAATCCTTGAGTTGAGTTTTAAAACTATGATAATAAATATATTTATCTTTATGTTAAACCGGCTCAATGGTCAAACCGACTTATGACTTGAGACTAGTCTCGCATCAATTTTTTTATCGGGTTTTAAAATTATGATAATAACTATTTTTATCCATCAACCCGACCCTTAACCTAGGCTTAATCCTGAGTTAACCTTTGAGTCGGGTTTTAAAACTATAATAATCATCACTTTTCTTCTTATGTTAATGTAGGTTAATGGTCAACCCGATCTGTGATTTATGTCTTGTTCAGGTCAGTCTCTAAGTTAGGTTTTAAAACTATAATAATAATTATTTTTATTTTTATATTGATTTAAGTCAACCAATTTAACCTTTATGTAAAAAGTTGGACAAGCTTATCCTATGTCTTTTAATGGGACAATTTTTTCATTAGAACTTTGAACATGACAAAAATTAATTTTTGTACTATTCAAAGATGCACCAAACAACTTTAAAAAATAAAATTGTCATGTCTAGTTTATCATTATCAAGCATGCCAAACATTACATAGAAAAATGAGAAGTGGTTGTGAGTGTGAAGGCTTAAAAAAGAGAGAGAAGAAAAAATATTATTTATGCCACAAACCCAAGTTATTTAAATTGAATTATACAAGTTGTATGTATTAGGTTAAGTGATTTCAAAAATCTCAACATGCATTCTGTTTATGATATCTATTTGTTAGATTTTTTGACCCATTATCATTTTTAACATTTATATTACTCAACTTTAACAAATTATACCAGGTTAAATAGTACAAATATTATAGATAAATCAGTTTTTGTAAACACCCCTAATTTCAAGGACAACTATACCAAAGTTGTTTGTGTTCATCTTTTCTGATAACTTTCATGGACTGAATACTCAGGTGCTGTGTATCTCCAGAATTCATGGGTATTAATTCAAATTTTGATGAGGACAGACATAAAGGCATTTAATAAGTCATTTGTGCTCTTTTACAAAACGTTTTAATATGGAAACCAAATCTGTCATGACTAAACGTGAAACACTTCAATTAGCATCGAAAATAGGTATGTTTCTAATCCACAATCATTTATGCCATGTACTTCCTTCTATACAGGGGGACATTGTACAGATCAAGTAGAAGAATTCTTAACTGTTTTCAGACTTAAACCCCTTCTATGTAGTGATTAGGTCTGAATAATCACTACATTGTAACTTACAATGTCCCAGCAAATTTTGTGCTAAGGTGGCTCTGATTTTCTGGAAGAAGCCTTGCCAACCCAAAATCTGCTATTTTGGGTTGGAAATCATCATCCAGGTTAATGTTGCTGGGTTTCATATCTCCATGAATGGTGCATACATGGAATCGCACATGCAGATAGGCAAGACCCTGAGCTGTCCCAAGGATTATATCAAATCGTTGTTTCCATCTGAGGCCTGAGGTATCCTCGTTTTTCACCTGTTGTCCAAAGGAAAATCCAACTGTAATTTGATTTTCATCTTTTCTTTCTGTAGCTATTTCTGAAGTGGTAACATTTCCTATTTCAATGTAAATGCAGTGCAGATCTTGGCAAGTTGTGCTTCAGCTTTCAACAGGATACAAGCGTTTGGTAAAATCAAGCTTCTGCTTTTTATCTTCAACTTTCTTAAACAGTAATCACTTAATATAACTTTTTTTAAAAAGAAAAAAAACGGCCACAGCCACTAAACTTATAAGCACAGTAAGGCCACCGGAGTAGCATTTATGAGATTTTCGAGATAGGAGAACCATACCAAATAAGAATTTATTGAGGCTTCTATTCGCTATGAATTCATAGACAAGAAGTAGTTCTGGTCCTTTACCACAACAGCCGAGTAGACGGATAAGATTGCGGTGATGAACATTGCTTATTTTTAAGTGTGACTTCACTTGCGAAATCTGCTTTTACCCTGTTGGATTGGCCCAGAGCTAGTTTCTTTACTGCAACAATCTTCCCATTCTTCAAAATACCCTGTTATGTTAGATTGACACAGCAGTACAGAAAGCATTACCTAGCAATAGAACAGCGAGGCAGAGAGTAGAATTGAAATTTCCCATAAGGAACAGTATCAGAATATGAGCATTCTCTCATATCAGATCTGATTTTAATTCCTTATTACTGTAATCTGTGGCGCCACTCAACTCAGCTGCGTCCAATATAGCACCGGCTACATTATTAGGAGTCAGGGTTTCACTCTACATTAGAATTACCTAAAAACTGAAAATTGTGGCCATGCTATTACGTTACCTCTAGGAGTTGCCTTCCGCTTCCTTGATAGTTTAAACCAAACAAGCAATCCAGCAATAAGCAAAACAAGAGCTTCAGTATCATATGTAGGCTTCAGTCGCCTGTCTGCGCGTTACGGGCTCAAATGCGGATGTTTCATAGATGATCTGGGGTTGACAGTATTTCAATTGCAAATGTCCATAGCTTTTTTCCTACATCACAGAAATCAAGATTTAATTGGCTAAGGACACCTAGAAATGCATCAAGATGACAAATGTTGGTTGAGAGGGAGTCTCAGTAGTTTTCGAGAAAGGCTTGAGGTTGATAGTCTGGTTATCAGCAAAGAAGGGTCTGTCCGAGAATGTCATAAAACACCCTGAATCAAATGCCCTGCCATCCGTATTCGGAGGACATCTCTGTATGTTGTCATAGGCCACTTCAATACAAGCTTGGTGTAATTCAAGGTTTGTAAATATATTCCACTAGTGGAGTATTTTTAGAATATCTGGAAAGCAACATCCATTCCATCCTCCATAGTGCACAGCATAGATTTGGCAGAAAGATGTCAACGACCCGGTTTCTAAGAGCAAAACAAAAGATCAGGTATCCACCATGAACAGCATTCAAATTTCCTCGCCGATGGAAATGAGCTTGTAACGTAATAACAAACTCGTGCCTTAAACATTCTCAAGATTTAACATACAGGCCTTCCAACCATGTTTATGATAGCTAGCAAAGTGCTCTCACATTGTGGAATTGCTCAACTTACTAGTCACTCCACAATATATCCCAATTAACACAAAATAATATAGAGAGATGCAATGATCATGATCGAAGCTATTCGAATGCTGCTTTTCCCCAGGCATTGCATTCCATAGGCTTTTGATGTCTAATGCCAGTTCTTTTGACATGTAAGAATGCTGCGTGGAAATCTTGTGGATGATCATGCATTTCAAACAACTTGAAAAGAAGCGAGATTTAAGTTCCTGTAATCTTTCATGGGTTGCTTGATTCAAATCAGAGTATGTTCAAATTTCTGCTTTCCTTGAGATCTGCCACTCACCATTTGGTAACTATGTAGAGTGGACATCTTTCAATTAACATGTGTTATTCACTTGGTAGGGGTTTTCTTTTTTTAAATTAGAACAGTAAATTAAAAGGTTTAATAGAAAAACCTAGGTGAAATGATTTTAATTTCACCTTGTTATGTTTTTAAAGTGTGATATTAATTAAATAGCAAGATAAAATAGTTGTGCTTTATTATATTATATTGATATTTAAAAATATTATATTTTTAAAGCGCAAGAATTATCATCCAATTAGCCAGTTAGATATAATTAAATAAATAATTGACCGTTTCATATAAAAATCATAATTTTATAAATAATTTTTTTTAAATATATTTTATAAATAAAAATATATACTTTTGTCCAACTTGTAAATTCAAAAACAAATTCCAATTAAAATTTTATAAATTTATTATTCACATAATAGTTTTTATTGATAATTCTAAAAAGTTAAGTGTAAATATGAAAATCTGCTTTAAATAAATCACATGAATAGCTTAGAAAATATATTTATAAATTAATAGGATAAGTTTAGGCCAAAATTCAGTTGTACTAGTTGAAAATAATAACTAAAAAAAACTATAATTTTTAATTTAACTACTAAAAAAGACCATAGTTTTTAATTTAATTGTTGAGCTCCCCTATAATTTTTATAAAAATTTATAAAATCACTATTTTAATCATCAAATATTAATAGTTATTTACCAAAATTTAATTTGACTGTTGAGTAACGCTGTAACTTACAAAAATTTATAAAATCACTACTGTAACAGTCGAATATTAATAGTTCTTTACGAATCAATCAATTAAACAGTCGAATATTAATAGTTCTTTACGAATCAATCAATTAATTACTCCTAAATTTATATAAATATCACATGAATCACAATATCAATTAAAATTTTATCAAAATTTCCAATTATAATATTAAAAAATATATTATTTTTCCGTCATTTGGTTATTTATTTGCAGGTGAGTGGGACATCCTTGTCATCAATATCTAATGTACGTATATGTCAATTACTATGTGGAGGAGACATCTTGCAATTAAAACAGGTGCATTTCACCAAGGATGCAGTAATATCTATGCCATTGACTATATAGGTAGAGTGGACACCTTTTATTTAAGCACATCCGTGTCCTTTACTTAAGCAGGCAGAGCCAGGTCAACGAACATCTCCATAAATTAATAATCTCAATTTCATAATATTTTGTTTGAAGTTCAAATAATATTTAATTAAATAATATCTCCAAGTCCCGATCTATATATATATATGCCATTTTTTTTATTTTTTAAACTGTTTTTTTCACAAATATATTAAAATATTTTTTTTATTTTTTTAAAAAACATCGAAACAATGAAAACATAAAAAAAAAAAAAACAATAATAAATTTCAGCAAGCCTTTGAGCTGCACTCTCGAAGAAGAGCATCTCGTTATCAACCTCCGTTTCAAACAAAGGAAGGACAAAAGGTTACAGGGGGCGAAAGAGGAGACACTGCAAAGTCTTAAAATATTCATTGAGTCCTAATACAAAAGAATAAATACAGAAGGTAGAAAAAATATTTACTCATTCATGCCCTGAAGCCACCATACAAGTGTGCTCAGCTATGAAATGGTTGAAAAGCTTTTCTTGATGAGCGAAGCACTCCACGAATAGTGTTCTTGACATAATGCATGCGTGTAAGAAGTTGCAATACACATCTGACCAGTAAAGGACGTCATGGCTAGATGGGGCTAAGTTTAGGCTACCCAGAGTTTTAACAAATTCCTTGCTGTACTGATAAGCAATAGCACTAGACTACAAAGATGGTGTGAAGATATAGACCAATCACATGCACGCAAATTATCTCAGAAAATAGATGACCATCTCTTAATCACAGAAATCATAATGTTTCCACTAAGCAAAAGCTTTAATCTCTTAATAAGACCATTCCAACTCCTCTGCTCACTTGCTCAACTTCGAAACTCATGAATCAAAGGATTTCAGTGACTATAGAAAATGAAGCTTTGATTTGAACTTGTGTCATTAATTAGGATGCCTTTCAGGAATTAGACTTCTACAGCAGTACTAATTCATATTCTCCCCTAGATCTCCAGCCCCCCTGACCAAATTAATGCATTCAGTGGAAAAATGATGCGACCTAATGCAAGTCAGCTAAGAAGATGACACACAACGGAATGAAACAAAAAACTTACCCACAAACATCTTCAAATCACAAAAAAAATTGAAGCAGTCTCTATCTCTCAGGAGTACTCTTGTATATACTTTTCAGTAAGTCCCTAATGAGAAGAGACCAGCTCCCATCAGCAACACCTAAAACAATTTCACATTTATGCTTTCAGATGGTGAAATTATATGATAGTGGACATTAAAATCTAGATGCTCAGCCATTCACTACTTGTAGCTTCAGAAGAAGTAGCTGTAGCAGTACAGGGACCTTTTAGTGATCAAAAGCTACATTGCAACTTCACCACTCAACAATGGTAAATGAAGAAGCTTGGGGTCTCAAGTTTTCTTGTATTCTATCCGTAAGTAATCCTATCAGCTCTATCTCCCTATTAACATGAAAGCAGCAAAACAATCAACTAGGACAAACACATTAGCTATAAAAACTATGCACAGAATCAATGTCAATCAAACACTAACATTCATCAAATTTTCTTCCAGAAACCTAAAACCAAGCCAAATCCTATCAAATCATCAACCGAAACACAAGCAATTAACGCACCAGAGTCAACTGATATTACATAACAATAAAAGTCAGAGCCTTTCGGCAATAAAACAACACACACCATAAAAGCATCATCATTTGTTCTTCAATAATAACAGCAATACCATAATAACATAAACATCGATAAAATGAAACCAGTTGATAATTTATCGAATTCACTGTCTTGATTATTATATACGCAAACCCAAATCAAGAAATTACCAATCGCCCTCATACCGAACCGCATTTAACTTGCTCCGCCTCAGGAATCTTGACATACCCAATTTTCTTCACATCCTCCTCCTCATCATCACTAAAATCTCCATCAAAATAATGACTATAGCGCGGCTGTGAAGGAGAAAAAAAAGACCAAACCAAGTACATCGTAGCTGCGGTAAGAGCACCACAACCGACACCAAAAAGCAAAGCAACCACCACGCTAAGAATATCCTTAGTGCGATCACGCAACGAACTCAAATCATAACCACCAAATCCAGGCCAAACTGACCCCACCTGGGCGGTTTCTTGAAAACCCTTCTTGTCATGAATTTCATGGGATTTCTCGTAATTATTGTTAGGGATGAAAGGGATGAATCTGCGGTTAAAGAAGTTCGAGTGGAAGGTGGAAGTTGAGGTTTCTTCGATTTCAGTTACGATAACGAAACCAGAAGATGGGTTGTTAGGGTTAGGATTATGGGGTTTGATGGACAAGGAATAAGAAGAGATGAAAAGGGTTTTGCAAGGTCTTGCTGAGCATGAGAAGGAGAGGGAGGAAAGGAGGATTAAGAGGGTGAGGATGAGCTTTGAGGGTGCCATCGAGGAGAAGGGAGCAGCCCTGAAGAGAGGATTGGCTGATTTTTTAACTCTTGCCGGGAAGGAAGGTGAAGGAAATGAGGAGAGAGGTGGTCTTCAAGGGAGGTCTTACTTATGTGAAGGAAGAAAAGAATAAATAAATGTCAAGAAGAAAAAAAGGTTTCGAAATTTATTATCCTATTATTTGTTTTTTATAATTGTATTAGATAATGAGTTTAGGATTATTATTTTTTTAATTTTGTGGGTTGCTGTATTTAAAAGAAATTTTCTTTTAAAAAGATGTATATTTAAGTAATATAAAATATTGTATTTATAAGAAAATGTATATCTATAAATAACATATATCTTTTTAAATTTGAATATGTAATTGAATTTAAGTATTACAAGTTATTTGGATTGTAATATAAAAGGATAAATTTTTCAAAAATATTCTAAATTTAGTATGAGTCATTTGTTTCTTTAACTCGATTCATGGCATATATTTATTCTTAATATATATAAATTAATTCAAGAATGCTATTTTATTATAGAATAAGAGAAATGAAAAATATGATTTTTTTAGTTATTATTTAGGTGAAGGTAACCAGTTTTTTTTATTAGAAATTTTATTTGCAAGATGCTACCGTACTTACATGAAATAAACAAATTCAACAACTAACTTTTGAGGTAAATATTACTTTCAATAATGAAATAAACAAATTCAACAATTAACTTTTGAGGTAAATATTACTTTCAATACCTTCAGAAACAACAACAGCATGGTTTAAGGGGAAAAAAAAATTTCCATAAGATAAGTTCAAAAGGTAAGTATATATAGATAAGAACGCCAAATATGTTCTTAACAATGTTAGTCATATTAAAAGAGATAAGTCCTAAACATATAAAACTCTCTCTTCATGTATTTATGTAAAGATCTTTACATGAAAATCTCTCTTACATTAAGTCTTAATTTTAATATTAGATTTTCTTTGAGGAAATGTTAATGTACGAAGAGTCTCAATTTTAATATTAGATTTTCTTTGAGGAAATCTTGTAGATCCATAATAAAGATCATTCACTCTACCAGCCTATGATGGAACCATAAAAACCTTTATTCCTATCTAAAGTTTTTCATGATCTCATTAGTATTATCATTTGTGGAAAGTTGAATAAAAAACTAATTCATTCACATTTTACTTCTTATAAAATTTCTTTTCATGATTAACAAAACTCCAAAAAATAGAATAATAATTGATATCCATACCATAAAAACTTCAATTCCTTTAGATCTCCAACAACTCTTCCATCAAGTACAAATGCTAAACAACACAATCCTAACTATACAATATCAGTTTCACACTTTCTCATCCCATTAATAGAAAATGCAGTAAATAGCTCTATTACATGCATCAAGTGCATAAAGACAAACAGGCCACCTACACTAATGCTTTTATGAGGTTAAGTGTAATATCTCATATTGGCGGGTGAAGAAGTGATAACTGCCCTTATTAAGAGTGTTGATTGCTTACTTGTCATATGTGTTTTGGGGCGTCAGGCTCAGAAGTGAGCTCGCGTCACCAGGAACAAAACCATGAGGGCGGTAAGGCTCAAGACGGACAATATATGACAGGTTGAGCAGGGACTGTTACATTTGGTATCAGAGCCGACCTCACTGGCTATCCGGTTATGCCAACGGAGTCGTCAAACTCCTTAAGGGGGGTGGATTGTAATATCCCACATCAATAGACTCCTTATGTTATGTTGTTGGATTGGTTAACCAATATCAATTAAACTATGGTTAGAAACACTAGATGACAGTCAAAAAAATTTTATGATATCTAAAAGAAACTTCAAATTACATGCTATGTTACTAAGAAAAAAAAGATTTATGATTGATTGGTTACTCTGATGTTAATTGGGAATAAGATGTCGACTAGTTCAAATCAACTTCAAGATATGTTTTTTTACTTAATGATAATGCAATTCTATAGAGGAGCAAGAAACTATGTTGTATAGCCTTATCAACAATGGATGTTAAATATGTAGCTTGTCTCGTAACAATACAAGATATTATTTAGTTTAAGAGTTTCTTGCATCACTTGAAAATTATCAAATCAGCGTCAGATCCAGCAACAATCTACTTTGATAACACTACTACAATAACTATGATTAAAGATTCAAAATACCATAGAAAGATCAAATATATCTAAATGAGATATCACTATATTAAAGATGTAATTACTGAATATGATGTAATCCTAAAACATATTTATACAAATTTTATGGTTGCAGATTCACTCATAAAACCAAAAACAAGGGATTTATTTATTAGACATGTGAGATTCATTAATCTATATAGAATGTAATTAGCAATATAACTAGTTTTAAGGATCATACGAAGGCTTATAGTGATTGAATAATAAATAAATATCGTTGGTATATTATGTTATTCATTATTTGTTTGATGAAATATATTGTGAGTATAGTATATTACAATTTGTTAAAGTATGTCGATAAATTAAAATTGATTTACTCACATGAGCAATCACCTCTAGTGCTTGTAAGGTGAGTAAAGATAATACTCTTTGAGTTTTAGAGCTAAATAAGCATTTTGGACGCAGTATGAGTAATTTTAACTCAAAGTAATTATTAAGAAATTGCTTTGGTTGGAACCAAGACGAGGTTCTTATATAAAAGAATCGACATGAATAAATCTCCATCATTCATGTGTCTATTATAATTAAATTTAAGTATGAAATTATTCATCTAACACCAATGACAGTGAGTAAATGAGAATTTCTTATTTGATGTCTTCTTGTTTTTTTTTCGCAAAAAAACTAAAACTCGTATGATGTATTTTCTTTAACAAAAAAAACAATGATATACATTTTTTGTCTTCGGATAAGAAAATAGTAAGTTTTACTATATCATGTATTTCATACTACATGTGCTAACAACCATTACAAAAATAAAGAATGGATATCTACTTCTTTATTATATGAGTCCTGGAGATCATGAATAAGATCTGAATATTTTATTATTTGTAAGGGATGCATTTGTTAGACATGTGAGATCCCTTAGTCTATGTAGAATATACTTGGCAATATAACTAGTTTTAAGAATTATGTGAAGGCTTTTATAGTGATTGAATAATGAATAAATATTATTAGTATATCATGTTCTTTATTATTTGTTTTATGAAATATATTGTGAGTATAATGTAGTATAATTTGTTAAAGTATGTTGATAGACTAAAATTGGCTCACTCATATGAACAATCATCTCTAGTACTTGTAAGGTGAGTAAATATGAGACTACTTGAATTTTAAAGCTAAATAAGTATCTTGGGTATAGTAAGAGTAATTTTAACTCAAAATAATTATTAATAAGTTGCTTTGATTGCTATTAAAATAAGGTTCTTGAATAAAGAAATCAACATAAAAAAATCTTTATCATTTATGTGTCTATTATGATTAAATTTCCACCAAACTTGTATTAGACTTAATCAAATCAACTTTAAAAATTCTTTTAATTGTTAACCAAACAATGTTATTTTAGTTTTTTATTTTTATTTTGTTTAAATATTATTATTTCATTGAAAAAAATAAATGTTGTTTTGGGATATATCTTACTTGCTCAAAAACCCATAAATTAATTAATCATCCTAAATTAATTTTAACTAAACAATTCTTGTACATATCTAATAACTATGATTTTAAACATGTGGTAGAAGTACAAAAGTCGGAAGATTTTATATTTCAATAAAGCATTTGCAAAAGATTTCTTTCCGCATACTATCTAAAACACCGAATAAAACAATTCATTAACTTGTAATAAAGCAGAAAAAGACAATACGAGACAAACCATGTTTCCATCCAATTAAGGTGTTTTTCCAACTAACACGTGTTAAAAATTATTTTTTTAGAAGATAATATTGATAGAAATTTTTTTGAAAAATAGTACAGAATGAAAAATGCAATTAGAATCTGAATATTTTTTATAAAAAAAATTGCAGTTGGAAACTATGGCACCCAGAAGCTGATTGTAAACGTGTTTGGAATTAATTAAAAAAATTATTTTTTTTATATATAATTATTTTTTAATATTTTAAATTTATTTTGATATATACTTTTAATAAAAAATATTTTAAAAAATAACTGTTATCATATTCTTAATTATCCTCCTAAGTAAACTATTATATTTAAAAGAAAATACTGTTATATTAAAAATTAATTATGGCTATTTTTTTTTAAAAAAAATAAACCTCTCACCTGTTCTCAGGTGACCATTGTGGTTTTTCAATTGTGATATTTTTCAATTCTGGTTTTTTACTTATATTATTTAAAAAATACTTGGTAATTTTTTTAAAAAATTATACTAATTTGAAAAAAATATATCACATACCTACTAGTTTAAGGTTTCGTTTCCATATTTTAAGATGAACTTATGAAGACAACCTTTTTTTGTTTGTTCTAGCAGTATTTCTTTTATCTTGCTTTTACATATCATGCCTGTTATGTTTCTGCATATGCTCAAATTCGCAATCAGAGAAGGTTTTCCTCTACCATGAGAGAGAGAACATGCTCCCTTGTTTTTCTTTGAAGGGGGAATGAGAGAGAGAGCATGCTCCCTTGTTTTTCTTTGAAGGGGGAGAGACGCGCAGAGGATGTACTTCAGAAACTGATCTAAACCAGAGGGAAGGGAAGAAGGAGCAAGTCAAATGGGATTATTTTCAGGGATTTTTAGGGTTTATTTTTTAGATTTTCTTTTATTTTTAATATCTCTTGCTTTTGTAATTTTTAATTTTAACATAGTAAGAGTTTTTTAGTTATTAATTAAAATATAATGATAATCTTGTAAATAATTTGATTTTTTTTTTCGTGTATGTACAGTGTTATCAAATTATAACATGTAAATGGTAATTTTAAGGGCCCAAACACAAGCCTTATAATGGCTTTTGAGCCCAAATCCACCAGCACAACTGTACTGCCTACACACTTGACACTACCACTTCTCCTCCCTCTCCCATCCATAATTACTTGAGAGAGTTACCATCTTTTTATTGGCTTTTTTTGCTCTAGGTTACGGAATGTGATGAAGTCTTGAAACTTCAAGTAGTTGAGGAATAGAATTCTTGAATTGGTTAATCAATAGATTATAGTATTTTTATATATTTTTTTAACTATGATGATTAATAGTTTATATTTGATATTTAGGATTATGGCTAATACCTATAAAAAAAATCTTTTTTTTATAGAGGTAAGTACTATTTAATGCTTAAATAAGTATATTTTTAAAGAGAAAAAATATAATAATATCCTCGAGAAAAATGCTCTAAATATATATATATATAATAGAAAATGAAGATTATGAATTTTTATTTTGAAGGTTTGATTGTGGATTTATAGTCCATGAAATTTATTTAAAAAAAAAAAAAAAGGATTGGAGTGTAACTTTATCTTTGCCCATGAAATTTATTTTTTTAAAAAGAAAAAGGATTGGAGTGTAACTTTATCTTTGTGATATTTTGAGTTGTATTATGAGTTGTATTTTATTCATTTTATCCAGCTAGAAAGTAGAGAAATGACTAGTGATAAAAGACTTTAATATATTTAATGATCTTGATGAAGTATAAACTTATTTAATTAAATTTATTTATTAAAAAATATTTTTTGGTGTTAAATCCAATAATCTCTTGAGTCAGTAATCGTTAAACACAATATTTCTAGGTTAGGTATACTATCAAACTTATCTATGGCTGGTTTTGGCCAGCGTCAAATCCAATGCTCGAGACTTGATACTCTATCAAGTTTAATTATTGCTGTGTCTTATTAACGTCAAACCCAACAAGCCTTTCACAGGGCTGTTTGTGTTCTGAAAAATTTACAGGATGAAATCTTGGTTGTATGGTACAAGCAGGCTTGTTTCTGAAATTGAAGCAAGTCCTGATGCGGCTGAAGCGTCAGTTGATGTGGTTAAAGTGAAAATTTATGTGTTCTATGAGCAATTCCAGCTCAAAGAAATCAAGAGTGGCAAGTAGCAGCAATAGGAGGATTTCATTGAGGAGGACACTATGTGATGGTGTTACATGCACATAATTAATTTGGTTTGCGAATAAACACAACTTCTCTTTGAGTCTGTAATCATGAGATCCAAGAAGTCCATTGTCATATGGAGAAGTTGCATATTGATGAAGAGTGATTGCTTTTAAAAGAGAAAAAAATATTTGTTGCTGACTTAGTCCTGCATATATATATATATGCTGCAAGTTGGATGCTAGTAATTAGAGGAATTTACGATCATCATATATCAAGCGTAGTAGGAGGGCAGAAGGCCTTACATGTTGCATCCCATTGGTTTGTTTCCATTTTAATGTTGATCAATTTCTCATTTAATTTCTATATATAGATACCTTTTGACTTGCCTTACCTGGCAGGCGAAGTCCATCATCCAGACGCAACAAGTGAAGCTCTTGAGAGACAATTAATGTGTGGTGGTATTCCTTTGAAGCTTTGCCATGTAGATCATGGGCCTGGCAGTTTCTTTTCTTCAAGACAGTGGAGCTCCCTGTCCTATCCTGAATTGCAGAATGAATGCTCTCTTCAGCAGCTGATAACGGGATGCCCAGCATAACTGAGATCTGTACAGGGATAATGCATCCTGTGGCTTAGAGATCTTCGACTTATATGCAAATCATTCTCTGAGAAAACGTTACACAGTATGACGAGTAAAATGAAATGCAATCGTTGCTTCTGCTTGTTGTGGTTGGAAAACAAAAAAACCTACCCTATCTCTCGGACCATGCACACACGGTCGAGGCTACCTTGCCAGCCAGAGACAAATCTAGGGTTCTTCCCTGTTGACAGTACGTAGGACTTCCCTTTTCTCTCTGGCTTGGAATTGCTGAAGTACACTCTGTGTTTCTCTCCTTTTCTGATCATAATTTATAGAGAAGCTTAAAGAGATAAATGATTTGGTGATAAAATAAAAAAGTTTCTAATTTGAAGAAACACATGAAATAATTTTTTTAAAAAATAGTGCTACTACTTGAGCAATATTTGTCATTAGTTCAACTTCTAAAATATGAAAATGATGCTAAAAAAATATATTGTAGTGTATGAAAATAAAATTTGGGTGATCTTTTGGAAGTTGGAACTGCCATTTTTCTTTAAATAATTCTATTACTAGATAGTTTGTTGTTCCCCGTCACCTTTAGGCCCTATCTTTTGAAAAAAAAAAAAACGTGGAAATCAATGTGTGTGTGATAAAATGTGGTAAACCCTATATCTAGAAGGTTTAGTTTATTTAAAAAAAAAAAGAATTTATTCTTCACATTATTATATATTGTAATCTTATAAAAGAATTTATAATATAGGATTATCTTTTTTCCATTTATTATGTTTTGGGTTTTAAAAAAAAAATTCACTACTAGAAAATTACCAAATACAAACAGAAATATCGATAGAAAAAATATCTTCACTGAATAACAATAGCATTTGTTAATGAAACATGACATCATTGTTGTCATCAGTATTCACTAATCGAAAATTTTTTGTCAATGAATACAAAGGGAATTATCAATAGAATTCAAATAAAAAAAATTGAGCAAGTACTCCTTCGTTAATTTCATCGATAAATCTAACATGTCAATATTGCTGATGAAATTATTGATAAAAAATTATTGTTACTACTATTTGTCCAAGAATCTATCTATAATATTTAAGTTATAGCTTGTCACACGAGCCCTTTCTCTCCTCCCTTGTTTCTTCTTTTTTTTTCTTTTTTTTTCTTCGTCGTGCCTTCTCCCTCTTTTATATTTCCCCTTCGTTGTCTTCTTTCCCTCTATTGTCCTCTCCCCCTCCCTCTCTTCCCCCTGCCTTCAATCATCCTCTATCCCTCGTGTTTGTACCCGACTCGATGATAAGTCTTTATCCTCTACACCAAGTAAATCTTCCCTCTCTCATCCTCTTACTCTTTCTTTTTTTTTATTACTAATATTTAGGTTGAACTAAGTTTCCTGTGATTTCTTTTTAGTGAGATCATTTTTTTAACTTATTGTTTGATTAACTATCATTTTGATTCTAATTTTTAATTTTTTTTATCAATTTATTCAATGGAGTTAAAGTTTTGAAGTACCTAGTGATTCACACACACTGGCACTGTTTTGGTTGCCTCTGAAAAGATCTCAACTATTCCAACAATTTCTAGTCATCCCCAACCACATTAAAGGTTGATTTGTGAACCCACATAATCTTTTGGAAGTTTTTACAACTTTTTTATAAATTATCAATTGTGTTGGATTGATAATTATTATGGTTTGGGTTAATTCTTTATTCATGGTAAAAATTAGATTTAGGTTTAGGTTAAACATAATAATTTGTTGTTTTAATTATGAAATTGATTAGATTATTATTGTTAATATGAGAGTATGAATTGAAAAGTAGTTAGTTTTATTTTTTAGAATTAATTAAAGCAATTTGAAAAGGGGGTTTGATGTATTAGTTGTAAAGCTAGTAAGATTATTGTTGTTAATACGAGATTGCGAAATTTATTTGTGAAATTTATAGTTTTAGGTTAAATGAAAGTGAATTTCAAAGTTCCTATTATTTTGATAGCTTAATTATAAAATATATTAGGATGTTAAGATGTTTTATAAATTGTTAATTGAATTTCATGGGTTCATGTTTGATTTTATTAATTTAAATATTTAGGTTACGCGGGGAAAGAAATTTGAAATGCTTTTTTTTTAATTATTATTTTGATATGAAATTTGCAACTTGTAATTATCCATATAAATCTCAAAATAAATAAATTAAATATTAGTCATAAATAAAATCAAATGATTTGTAGCATGAGTTATTGATGTGTGTTTACAGGTATTAAAATTTTAAGTGGTCTCTATACAGAGGAGGTCCGGTTGTTTTTTTTTTAAATAGAATGTATTGATAATGTTATTATTTCTTTATCAAATTTGTTTAGATTACGAAGAGAATGTCATTAAAAAGTAATATGGACAGGAGTGTTGCTGGTTTTTCTGACAGCACTTCTAATAAGCATAAGTTGTTAAGTTCTGACCATGACAAGGCATCTTAGGCAGAAGGATCCTCTCTTGGCACATGCCCGTTGATTGTGAGGGTGAATCGTAAAAGGGGTGTCCCTTCTGAGTAGGATATATATACTAGGAAGTATATTGCTCAATGGAAACCCCATCAAAGCATATAAGTTTGTTTTCCTGTTATGTACTATAAAAATAAACAACAATGAATAAAGTCTGAATGATTAATTTTAATGAAAGAATGAAAATTCAGGTTTACAAATATTGAGGTTACTTGAATGATAACATTAAAGATGAAATTATTGATGGAAGCTTTTTTGTTTCAATAAAATTAAGTGTTCAAAAATCCTGAATGGAAACCAATGATTGATGCTTGGTTTAGAAAGTTTAAGATTACTACCTACATACATAATTTTTTTAATATTTAATTCAGTTAGGTTCTTAGTTTTAATAAAGTAATTATTTAATGAAATTGACGTATAAGGAAAAGTTTTATCAGGAGGAGGCTGACAGCGGTATGTCTAGGAGAGTGTATGAGATCATAGCGCTATTAGATAAAATTGAATTCAAATGGTTGAAATTTTATTTTTCATAATCTTCACCAATGATTTTTTCTATGAATCAGATTGCATGATTTCTGACATAAGACCCAAAAAAAAGTCAAATAAATATGAAAAAAAGATAAAGGTCTTTCAGGTTGGGAAAATGTGGTCATGTAGAGGGACTTCAGACCTCCACACATCTCAAAAAGTATCTAGGATGCTTATATCCAGTACATGATGTCTCAACATTTCTTACAGTGGTCATAATGTGGTTTAGAGAACCAGACTGAGAAGATTCATGGTTTCATAACTACACATACCATCAGATCCGTTATATTTGCTTCACATGCAAAATAGGTGGTAAGATTTTACTTTATATGATAATTGTTTTTTAAAATTGTTGTATTATATGAAAAACTTTAACTAATAGTAGTTTTCTTTTATAGGTTATGATATTTGGATGCGATCCAAGATCAATTGTGCTTTTTATTGAAACTCACATGCAAAATGAGGACTGTTAGAAAGGGGTACAGCAACTCATGGATAACAAAGCCTAAAAGTTTGTGGTAAGTTGGATTTCACCATTTTTTAAGTTATTATCTTTTTTATATATTTATGACTTTTTTTTAGAAAACATATAACCCCCCATTACATGGAAAATATAAAAACAATCATTTGACCTAACCCAACTAAAACTCAATCCAGATTTCTAGATGGAGGTTGGATCTACCAATAGACCTAATGGAAACCATTTTCACAGTATCTCCAACGCTACAGTCGAGGATTTATATTGCGATATCGCGGTCACACAAATTAATTACCTTAGCTTAAATAAACAAGATAGGATAGAGCAAACAAGTGGTCGATCCTACAATAAAGGTTTAGTTCAAATTTTTATACTATACGATATGCAATTAAGGGGAATTGAGGTTATCTAGGCTATAGTAGAATTAAACAATTAATCTAAATTAAATAAATCTAAAAATTGTTAAAGGAACAAACATTGGTTTCAAGTGGACGTTCACCTACGAAAATTAGAACCAATCATTGAAATAATACATCAATTTATATTCTGAACATTTATCTTTTCTTAACATTGGTTAGTTAACAGATTCATCGTGTAACTAACTTTAACTATCAAATAACCATAGTGTTCGCACTAGTAATGTAATTTAATGGAAGCCTTATAAACTAGATAAGTTGATTAATCTAGAAAAAATATAATTGTTCACAACAGCCTTATGAACTAGATAAGTTGATTAATCTAGAAAAAATATAATTGTTCACAAATCATGTTTAATTTGATTGAATATTTTTTCTAAAATTAATAACCTGGATTAGCCATAACTATTAACCTCAGTTGCTTCACAAGTTTATATACCACAACTCTGATTTTGATAGCAAACTTAGTAATAGATTGTTTACAATAACAACTTAAAATCCGCTTTAGCAATTAAAATAAACAATTATAGAAAATAAGCATAGGAAAACAAGCATGTTCATCATATAAATTAAAAAAAAAAGATAAAATAAATCTCACAGTTCTTGAATTTAAAGGTTTTTGTATCCTTGCAACCAAGAAAAAGAGTTTAACCTTATATGTTTATTGAACAACTAATCAAAAAGAAAGAAGAATGCATGATTTCAGGTTTTTTTAAAGAAAGGGTGCATTTTTTCTCTCTTTTCTAACTGCCCCCCACTGCTCCTTTGTCCTTTTTTTTTAATTTGATACGAAAACCTAATCCCTTTTCTATAAAATAGTCTTTTCTAAGTAGATAATTTACATTTAAATATTTCAATAACTATTTTCTTAAAAAATGAGAAATAGTCTTGCATAAAATCTTCAAGCTTTAAATTTTAACTTAAAGGAGCTAAATTGCCGAAATAAAGACTTTGATGTCAACTTGGATGCTTTGAGAAGTACTTTGAACTTGTTTCTTCATAAAACCTATTTGCTAGTATAATTCATGTGTCATTTTAGAAAAATCATATATATCTTATATGAACTCTTTTTCTGCTAAAATTTGGTAGGATAATAGGTCTTCAATTCCAAAATCCAAGAAAATTGAGTTTGCATCTAATGAACTTCTATAACTCAAAATATTCAGGTTGGAATGGTTAAAGGTCAACATTTGCAGAATATGAGATTTTTCTTTGAAGGATACGATTTCCATGCTCTTTCTCTTTTTATTTTTCTTGTCATATATGTATAGAAAGGTATGGATGTTAGCTTTCTAATGCCACTAGAAATCACTTCATTTCAACATTTAGATCTCAAACTCTGCACAAAACATCGACTGGAAGTCAAATTTATCAATTATCTTTAATTTACTTCTTTTTTAATCTTTCATCTAAAAGTACCTTCAAAATATAAAATAAGGAATATCAATGTATTTTATATTAAAAAAAATATGATAAATATAGGTAAAACTATCCAATAATATTTTGTTGGTGATCTTTAATTTTCTGTAGTGGTTTCAATAATTTGTTGTAAGGTTTTCACACCACCTTGACTCCAAATGTAGAGATGCTTCATAATTTTAGCCATGTTCAATTTATGGGACATTGTTTCTTTTATTTAATTTTTTTTGGTAACCCGGAATATTCGAGTCAGCTTACGTGCACTACGATTAATTTTCGAACCCACTAAATATCCTGCAAGCCTAATAAACAAGTAAGACATCACAAGAATAACAGGTATATACATAAATAATTGAACCTAATGGAATATTCGAGTCAGTTTACGTGCACTACGATTAATTTTCAAACCCACTAAATACCCTGCAAGCTTAATAAATAAGTAAAACATCGCAAAAATGACAGGTATATACATAAATAATTGAACCTAAATGATGAAAAACAATTCCTTCTATAATCGCTGCGTCACAACCTTAAGTGCTTGTTAAGCACAAATGTTGTAGGCATATAATATAGTGGAATGAAAATGAAACTACATATATGTAAATATATGTAAATTAATAGTATAAAAATTTGAGTCTAGTTAGAATTAAAATTAAAATACAAATTAATTAACAATTAAAAAAAGAAATATTTATGATAAATTGAAATCTTCGGGCATGCACCCTGTTTATGTTTTACCATTTATCATAAATGTTTTAAAAATATATAGAGAAAAATGTTTGAAGTCGTTGTTGATGATCTTGGTGCTATAGATACTATTCTTGGACAACGTCCTTTATTTTATAGATTTGTGCGTGTTTTTATGTAGTTAAATACAAAATTATCCTAATTCCTCCATGACAAATAAGGTTTGGTTTGGTTTCCTACATGACAAATATCCATAACTAGATTTTGTTTCAACCTCCGACAAAGACAGGACAATTTAAAAGCTATACTTTGGGGTCTGCTCAACTGACAAATGAGTTTATTTTGCGTATGAACTAACATCTCATGTTCAAGCCTAAAACGAGAACAGGGAATAGGAAATTTATCATGACATATCCGTTTCTATGAAAAATTAGAAGAAAAGAATTCAAATGAATCATATCACAACATAGTTATGATATGAAAAACTTGGGATTTAGAGTCTAATGGATGAGTTTTTAATTAAATTGGATAACATCTTGACCTAATCAAATTAATTTAATTCAATAAGATATAATATATCTAGTAATTTTGTTCAAATTTAATATAAATTTAATTGGATCACAAAATTATTTTTAATATTAACATATTAATAAACAGAAAAATTATTTTAAAATATTTTAAAAGACAAATTAAAACATGATGTTGATCTTCATGTCGGCCTCCTACACTAATTCTTATGCCAAGCTTGTTTTTTATTTTTAATATATTTTTAAAAAATATTAGTAAAATAACACAATTAAAAAAATAATAAAATAGCACAATTTGTTTATATTGTAATCGGAAACATAATATTTATAGCTTGTAGCTATTTAGAATAAAAAAATCTATTAAAAAATATTAAATAGACAAGAGAGAGAGGAGAGAAAAAAAAACTATAAAGAAAAATCAAAATTTTAATTATAACATCATTAATATTATATAAAAATATTAACATGATAAATTTAACAATATTAAATAAAATCATCAACAATGACCAAGTCCATCATATTTGGACCACTCTCTATTTTTGGATAACAAGTGTTCCTTACTTGAGTTATTATTTGTAGCTTGTTTTTATGAAAAGGAATTCTTGTTTTATATTTTTTATTTGTTGTTCTTTTAATATTTTTTAAATGATATTATTATTATGTATATCAATAAATTATAAAAATTATGTTTTTTAATGAATGATATATATAAATTATATTATTTTACTAATTTTTTTAACTATATTTCTCCAATATTTTTAATTAATTGTACTAACTTTAAAAAGTATATACTCTCATGTCGGCCTCCTGCACATGCGCAATATATGAGGAGGAGGACAAGTTTGCTGGAACATTCAATCAAACGCTACAGGAATAACTGCAAATCAATCCTATCATACATAGTAAATAACAACTCAGTTCCTAACTTTAAGAGTTTGCTAATTTTTCCAAGTCTGCCGTTGTTCCACTTTCATCCTTGGATCGACTTCCGTTGTCAAATAAACTCCTGGAATCAGTTAAAAACCGTGAAATAAGTTGAATTTGTTAACAGAACTTCTTTAAATGACTTAAATCATAAACTTGGAGATATAGTATCATAGAATTTGTTAGAACAAAGAAAGCTTGGGGAGAACTAGCAAGAGTCTGAAAGGTCGAGGACTGATATGCTAATTAATATATGTGACTGAAGTGTAGTCTTACCAAAGCTAGAAAGGGAATTTTAAAACCTGACTCATTAATTACTCTTTAATGGTATAGGAACACGTAAAGCTACGGACGCAGAGCAAAAGCAAGTTAGCGTTCCTTCCCCACCCATCTCTCTCTTATTTCTTTCTTTCTTTCTCTGTAATCTCAAAGCAAAGGGGGAAACGAAGAGAAAAAGCAAAGGAAGAAATGGGACTTCTTTCGAACAAGATCGATAGAGAGGTGTTAAAGCCAGGGGATCATATCTACTCATGGAGAAACGCTTACTTATATGCCCATCACGGTCTGTCTCTCAATTTATCTTTGTTTTTTGCTTTTTCGTGTTGTGCTTGTGTAATTGGTGTTTTGGATGCCCATTGGGATCAATTTTGTAAGGAAAATGATGTCTTGGCTTGTTTTTTTGGTTTCCCATTTTGTTTTCGGTATTTTAGATCAGTGTGGATACCCTTTTGGATTCAGATTTGTGAAGCAATTGATTTTTTTGTGTGCTTTTAGGATGCCAGTTTGATTTCTCATTGGTTTTTTGACATTTTAAGAGCAGGATTAATAGTCTGTAAATGCAAAGGTGGGGGCTTTCTGATTGAGTGATGGGCATAAAATGGGTGGATTTAGGCCTTTACGTGCAATTGAGTTGGTAGGTAGTGATTGTAACGTTGAATTAACCAGACATTAAATTTTTTACTGTTTTTGTGACGCCTTCTGTGTTGGAGTGTCATACTGCTGGTTGTTACAGGAAACGATTATAATGTCTGTTAATTAATCATAGTTTATAATGTATGTTGATTGATCATAGTTCTTTTTGGAGTTTTATTGGAAGTGATACAGAAATCGGTGGGAGTAGTTAATATGTGGCATAGAAACTTTGAGTTTAAAACTTGGGATACAGTTATGGGCTTAGAAATGTGGAATGAAATGGGAAAAGTAGGGCTTTTGTTAAGTTATTTCTGCTTGGAACAATTGACAATTGGGCGTGCAGTGGCAGAAATGTTGTTCTTTTCTTCATACAATTTTCTTGTTCACCTTCTATGTTGTTTTTTCATCAGCCATCAACAGGTTGTTCTCCCAACTCTCTTTTATCTTGTTGTCTCCTTTCTTTCCTTATCCTGGTAATGGGGGTACCTCAGTCACTGAATTAGTGTGAAAGCCTTTGTGCATATAGTTCGATTGTCTTGTATATTGTGACCAATTTGCTTGCTCAAACCAACCATTATCTGGTTTTTGAGGTTGGTTCAGTTGTTTTTGGTATGATAATTAATGAGAAACTTTACGAGTTTGAAGAGGCTTTGTGTCTTTCGTTAGGGTTCAACCCTACTGGCCTGCTTTGCATGTATCTCGTGAAATTTGTTTTTACAAGAGTAACTTGTTTTTTACCCATTCCTTTGCTCTCTTATTCAATGTTCCTTTAGGACTGGATGCATCTTTGACATTTTCAACTACATTGTATGACTCTTGAATTTGATAGAATTTACTGCTTTTTTATTATTTGTGCCTTTTTCATGCCATTGAATGCTAGCAAACGTATGTTTTTTGTCCCACTGGAATTTGGATGTTACTGATATTACCAAAGAATACCCACGGCATATAGAATATAATCGTTATAATTTACAAGACTTGTGAGAGATAAAAATCTAAATTGGCATAGTATCAATAGAATTTAAGTGTTATGGAGTCGTGCTATCCATGTGCAATGATGTGCTTCTGCAGGTAACTTTTACATCTCAAAATAAATTTTAGTTCACGAGAAGATGATTTGATTCATGCATAAGTATCTTGTAACTGCTAAAGACACCTCTCTGCCTTTCATCAGATTGCCGTTGTGGTAAAACTCCTCAAGGCCTTTTTCGGGTTGTTTCATACATGTAATTTTTGTTAAAATGTCTAAAAGAGTTGTAATCTTTTCCATATATACTGATGAATGGTTCTTATTTATTTTCTGCTTTGTCATACTTTTTTCTCAACTTTTAAATTTTGGCTCTATGACTGTTTGTTTACATTGAGAGAGGAAGAGGGGGAGTCTTCTTCCATTAACTTCTGTAGGAGATCACGTGGAAGTCAAAGTTTAATTAATGCACTGTTTTCTTTCCAATGACCAAAATTGTCTTTATTAAGTATCTGAATTCTGTGCTATCTGATTCTGGTGTATACACTCACGATGTAGCATATGCTCGCGTGCATCTAGCTATTATTGTGCAATTCTGAGTTATGGATATGACATTAGCATTTTGAACTTGCTTTTCTAATCAGTTTCCTTATATGAAACTAGGCATATATGTTGGTGATGAAAAGGTGATCCATTTCACTCGGGCAGCAGGCCAAGAAATTGGCACAGGAACTGTGTTAGACCGGTTTGTTTTCAGCTCATCTCCATCTCATCCTTCAGATAATCCATGCCCAAAATGTGGTGATCAATCAAGGCTTGATGGTGTCATCTCGTCCTGCATTGACTGTTTCCTCTCAGGTGGTGATCTCTATCTTTTTGAGTATGATGTCTCAGCAGTTCTCTTCCTTGCTAAACCTCGAGGTGGTACCTGCACCCTTGCCAAGTCTGACCTACCAGAAGACGTCCTTCACCGTGCTTCCTTCCTCTTGCAGAATGGTTTTGGTGGATACCACATTTTCAAGAACAACTGTGAGGATTTCGCAATTTACTGTAAGACTGGTTTGCTCGTTATTACTAGTATTAGTGTTGGCCGAAGTGGGCAGGCTGCTTCCTTCTTAGCTGCTACTAGTGCTGTTGTTTCTTCACCACTTCGATTTTTGACAGCCAGCTTTAGCGGCCTGGCAGTTGTGGGATATGGGATGTATTGTGCCAGCCGGCTAGTTTCTGATATCGGAGTACGTCGTGATGTGTCCAAAATCGCTGTTGAGCAGCTTGTTGCCCGTTTTAGAAGAAATGAGGCAGAAGTTGTGGCTGACCTGGCCAAGGAAAATTAACCTTATTTACCAACAATAATTGTGAGTGTGTGGATTAAAAGAAATGTTGTATTGTGGGTAGTTGCAACTCCAGCTGCTAAAACTCCCATTTTCAGTGATCTCCCATCGGCCTATTCATTGATGCCCTCGGGAAATATTGTGTATTTCGAAAATGCTTGTTATTGGAGTGAAATTGCTGATTCATGTACAAATATTTTTATGTGTTACTATTGGGAGCTTAATTTGGTGTCTGCTCCTGCTATGCTATCCTCTGCAAGCTATATAAATGCTTCATGCATGAAAATATATACAAATTTACAAAAGAAATTGCACCATCCATCTTGTATGGATAGTCAATGTCTGAGGCCTGACTATTGGACAGGACAGGCTCCCCTATGTCTGCTTACAATGTTTAAGTGGCCTGACTATTGGACAGGACAGTCTCCCCTATGTCTGCTTACAATGTTTAAGTTAAATGACTTATCCTTGCGATTGGATTTAAAAGATGTAGTTGCATCTCAAATAGAAGTGATTAAAGTTATTAATCCCAGTCTCGGTCTCTGCTGTGGATTCAATTTGTTCATTGATTTAATTACAACAGCGTCATTTTGAATGAAAAATTTAAAAATCAAACTTGGTTTTAATCTAAAGATCAACTCCAGGTTATTTAAAAAAAAAAAAAACCCTGAGTTAGGCTAAATTTAATAATTAAGTTTTTTTAAAAAAAATATATGCTATGGATATGTGATGTTCTTGGCTAATGACTTCATTCTTCAGGTAACTTTTGCAACTCAGAATCAATTTTAACTAACAAAGGTTGTTTTTTGATTCATGCATAATATCATGTAACTAGCTAAAGTTAAGTCCCTGTCTTTCATCAGATTGTCCTTGTGGTACAACTCGAGGAATTTCTCAGGGTGCACATACATGTAGTTTTTTCAATTATAAGATAATTGAGGAAATTAATTGCAAATTAGGTCACCAAATTAAGGGAATAACAAACTAGAAAATTGTGATGGGGTTCTTCTTATTTGCATTTTTAAATACTTAGATTTCATTCTCCATGTTTCAATGATTCGTAAATAAATTATTCTTCATCCCATGTCTGTTATAATTTGGATTTGAAGCAAGATCTTTGGAAATATTTTGGAAACTAAACTTCTATGCATAATCATAAATATAAAGTAGTGCTCGATATATATAAAGTAGTGTTTGGTGATTGTTTTGGAATAGTAAAGATAGAAAAAAAAATATTTATATGAATTTATGTTTTAAAAATACAAAATTACTTTCAAAGATTTATTATATATTTTTATGAATATCTTCTCAACGAAATATATTTATATATATATATATGTACTTTATATGTCAATTCTCCCATGAAAATTCAGATGTAAAAGGCATGATAAGGAGAAGTTGAGAGAGAAAAATAAATTCCCTAAATTTTTTTTATTCAAATTATCTGTAAAAAAAGAAAAAAAAATCCAACAAAACAGTGACTGTATCTTGTAAAATAAAATATTAAAAAAAAAAACCCATTATATCTTGCAGTGAGAGGATAAAAACCAGCCGACCTGGACATACATTATGATCATTTGCTCTTGCCTTTTAGCAAATAATAATAATAATAATAATAATAATAATTTGGGCTATGACTTGAAAATGAAGGTTTAATACAAAGTTTTGAAGGATCGATACCCTTCCAAAAGGTCACCCAGCAGCGGCCATTAATAGACCGCCGCTTGCCATGGTGACCCACCGTGACTCATTCTTTGAACCTAACTGGTTCGCTTCCTGGTCATGCTCATGCCAGTCTTGTTAACGGGATCATGAAGAGGTGCCTAACTAAAGACCAGAGTTTAATATTAGACTCTTCACATAGGCGAGAAATTAATCAATTTGGGTTCATCTTAAAAAGAAAACCCCTTGAAAGATGAATGGTAGAGGTTGCGTATAAATAGAATATTTCAATTAATGATTTTATTTATGAGTTAATCTAAATTAATTGAAAACGTTATTATTTTTAAAAAATTAAAAACATTAAAACAATATTATTTTAAAAAATTAAAATTAATCTAGATTTTAACTTGATTATAGATATATCCATAAAGTTAACCAACTCTAAAAGGGTCAACTTTTACATGATAAAATTTGAAACTTAAACAATTTCTAAAGACAATTTTTTTTACTGCTATTCAAATCTTTACTTCATCATCGTTCTCTCAAAGTAGCATATGTCCAAAATGAAAGCTTGGTGTGGCTACAATGACTATTGTTTCTTCCTTCTTCTTTTTTTTTTTTCCTACCTTCCCCTTTATCTAGCTTATGAAATTCCTTCTCCATGAATTAAAAAAAGACTAGCTTTTTTGTTTGGAAACCAAAAAACAATGTTTCATGTGACGAACACGGCATGGAAGAATATCAAAAAGTCGCCACCTAATTGTTTGATTCATGGTCATTAGAAAGCTCGAATGGATTGGTCTTATCTGAAATTTCAAGATAAGGGATTGGTTGGGGTTAGGAAAGGTTTTGACACATGAAAGAATATCAAAAAGTTGTCACCTAATTATTTGATTCATGATCATTAGAAAGCTCGAATAAATTGGTCTTATATGAAATTTCAAGATAAGGATTGGTTGGGGTTAGGAAAGGTTTTGACACCCCTAACGCACCTTACATGAAATAAGCTACATTGCGTGGTCTGGATATGGTTTAAAGGTATTAATGGTTTTCTAACCAGTAGTTTGTCTATAACTCAGAACAAAGATTTATGCACATGAATAAAAAAATTTATTTCAAATTTATTATAGACTCGATGCCCAAGTACATTTTTATAGGAAGAATTCATGTATCCAAGGGTGCGAAAGTGTTTTCTGTAACTCATATGTTATGGTGAAAATAATCCAAATTAAAATTGATGAATATCCAAAATAATTCTGAAAAACATTTCTAGTCAACTCTCAGTACTTAAGTATCAATCTACTTGTAGGTCCAGTATTTATACCAGAATATTGATTATTAATTTTTAAGAATTTATATTTTTAGAATTATTGAAATATTGGTCAAATCCTTAAGGAATTTTACAATCTTTCTGTAAATTCCAAAAATACAACAAAAGTTTTCTAAAACAATGCTAAAAATAAACAATTTCTCTATTTTTTAAAATGCAATTTTTATAAGGATTGGGTCATATGCAACAAGCAAAAAAATCATTGTTTTACCTTACCAGATTGACCTAAAATTTTTTGTTTGACCATAAATTGAACCAAAATCCACTAGTTAAACCTAAAAAACAAAATAAAACCTAAACGAGAATCCAAATCGAATCAAACTAAAAAAACTCAAAAACTCTTTATCAAAATGGATCAAAACCTAGAAAAATAAAAGGCATGAAGAACATTCAACATATCAAGGAGTCGTCACCTATGTGTTTAGTTCAAGGTCATTATTTGATCCAGATGGACTGGTCTTATCTAAAAATCCATAGTAAGGGACTAGTTGTGGTTAGATAATGTATTAGCACCCCCAACGTATCTTACATAAGATAAACTACATTGCGTAGTATGAAAGTGGTTTTAAAGTGTTGGTGGGTTTCTAACCGATGTTTTGTCTAGGACGCAGAACAAAAATTTACACTCACGAATAAATATATCACTTCAAATTTATTATAGACATATATGACCAAGTAAATTCTTATAGGAATAATCCATATATGAGCTTTAATAGGATTCACTTATCCTAAAAGCTGAAAATATTTTCCATAACTCATATTCTATTGTGAAAAACATTTTCAATTAAAGTTTGTAAATATCTAAAATAATTCTGAAATTTTTCTATTCAACTTCTGGTACTTAAATATCAACCTATTTGTAGGTCCAATATTTATATTAAAATATTGACCATTAATTTTTAGGAAATTTAAGTTTTTAAGATTATTGAAATATTGGTCAAATTCTTAAAGAATTTTACAAATTTATTGTAAATTTAAATAAACCAACAAAAAAAATTTTAAACAATGCTAAAAACTTTTTTCTTCCTCTCCTTTTTAAAAGGCAAGTTTTGTAAGGATAGGGTTGTATGCAACAAGCGGGAAAAAAATCATTTTTTTACATGACTGAGTTGACCTGAAACTTTTGGTTCGATCATAAACTGAACTAAAATCTATTGGTTTGACTTAAAAAATAAAACAAAACCTAAACCAGAATCCAAAACAAATCAAACTAAAAAAAACATAAAATATTAAAAACTCTTTATCAAAATCCAGAAAAATAAAGAATATTAAAAAACATTCAACATGAAACTACCAACATGGATTTCAAAATAGACCAAATATGGACAAACAAAGTACAAAAACATGTTGAAAATCATACAGCGAACAATAATCTAGTATTTATACATTTTGATTATCATTCAAAAACCATGATTTTGTAAAAATGAGTTTCGGTTCAAAACTAAAACCCTATAATTAGAACCTATTAAAAACATATTAGTGATGAAAATAAACGCTAAATTATTAAGTAATCAAGTTACCTAAAAGATTTTGTGCAAAGAATTAAACCAAGAATGGTCCAAATTAGAGGGCTAAAGTAATGTTCTTTTAAAAATATAAAGGACACTGCCGAACAAACCTAGAAAATGGCAATTTATGCCTCTAGAACATGTTTTCTTAGTTCTAACAAATCATATTACCATCAATAAACATATTTGAATAAAAAAATAACAAACAACATTAAATTATCAAAATTATTCAAAAGATACCAAATCTAAAAACTATTAACTTAAAACAGTCAACATGTTTATGCAATAAGAATTCAATATTGATTTTCTAAACTCATTTTGGTCATAAACATACCTAGCAAATATAAAATAAATATCATTGCTTAAGTTAAACTAAAACAACATTATTTTATTAAGAAGAAACAACTTAAATTGAAGACTTTTACTCCATCAAAAACATTTTAAAAAAAAATCTTAAAAAAAAACTAAACTATTATAATAACAAAAAGGGCAACCACAATAATACTTGTCAGGCATTCCAAACTCCATCTCCATATTTGTAAACATAATTACAGATCAAATAAAAAAAAAAGAAACAACTCAAGCAGTCCACATGAACTCCACTTTTAAATTAGAAAGTAATGTCTCCAAGCTCCTAGAGTGGTTATTACTCTTTTTACTTTCTTTTATAAAGTCTTACTTCCACAAGTTTGTTGCCTTTCAAAACTTAAGAAATCTTTATGTTGGGCTCTTAAACCTTTACACTTAAAATTTCTTTATGAATATTTTCTCTCTTCTTTTTTTTTTTGCTTTAATTTACCAAGAGTTATTTATAGAATTGCCAATTTTATATGTTTTGGTTCTTTAACTTTTTCACTTGTCACTTTGGTCGTCCACCACCAGTTTTTCTTCATTTATATTCTCTTGTATTTAGGATTTTTTTATCTTTTTTTCTTGATTTTTTTGGGGTAAAAAATAGGTAACAATAGATGCTCTCTCTTTATGTTTTGGTCCTCCAACTTTTTTACTTGTCACTTTAATCCTTCACCACCAACTTGAGCAATCTTTTAGGTTTTCTTTATGTGTATCATCTTGTATTTTGGATTTTTATTTTCTTAATTTTTTTGGGGTCAAAAGTAAATAAAAATTGATTTTTTTGGGGTCAAAAGTAAATAAAAATAGATGTTCCCTATTTATAATACTCACGAAGCAAAATCTCATCAAGATTTTTTATAATGAGCTTGTAAAGAAAAAATATTTGTCATACTTGTTGTGTAATCCACTCATCTTAGAGTTCCAAAAATTTTGCTTTTTAAAAAGAAAATAATCTCATTATCATGGATGACATGCTCTTTTTAAAATTCAAAAATTGATCTATTTTCATAAGCGACTTATCCCTTTTAAAATTAAAAATTTATTTATTTTTATGATTAACTTGTTATTTTTCAAATTCAAAAAAGAGATTTCTAACAAGTCTCCAAGATTTTCTAAAATTAGTTTATTTTCACGGGCGACAAGTCCATTTTAAAATTAAAAAGTTTACATATTTTCATGAGTGACCTATCTTTTTTTAAATTCCAAAAGGAATTTTAATAAGCCTCCAAGCTTCCTTGAAATTGATTTATTTTCACAGGCGACCTATTTATTTTAAAAATTAAAAAATTGATTTATTTTCTCAGATGACCTATCCTTTTCAAATTCAAAAAAGAATTTAAATAAGTATTTATGTTTTATTAAAATTATTCTATTTTCACAAATAACTTTTTTTTAAAATTACAAATATTAGAATCTATATTAGATCCTTCCAAAACTTTTTTAAAATAAAATTCAAAATAAAATACCCTCTAAATATAAACTCTTAAAAGAAGTGTCTTGTCTAGCCTTAGTTATCCACATCCCATGAAAGTCTTTTCCATTTCAGTCATGTATATTTCCTTGTTTTTTCTCTTGATTGATGAATTATGTGTCAACATTATTTCAAAGTTAAGGTTAAATTTTATGCAAAACATGTTTTTTAAAATATTTTTTTATTTTTTAATAATATCTTTTTTTATTGATGATTGAATAAATACACCATAAAAAACTTATAACTTAAAAATAAATACAAAAAAAACTAATTAAATAAACTTACATTATAAAAAAATATTATATAAGGTTGAATATATCTGTAATATTATTTAAAAATAAAAAATTTTATTTTAAAATAATACTTCATTTATATATAAAAAAAATAGAAACGTGTTTTATTAATCTCTATTACCTTTGCTTTCGAATCAAGTTTTTTTTTTTAAATGCACAAAGTTATTATTTTAGTTAAAGGGTTCAAGTTGCATAAAATTATTTGAATTAAATCTCCAATTTGAGGAAGGGAGCACATAAATAATTATTAAAAGTTGAAAAACTCTGCGCGGATCTCTTGGCCACTCCTATCATGCACTGCTACAAGATTGTTTCCAGCTTTCAGCCAGCAATTTAAATATCACGTGGGCCTCACAAATTATCTGCTATTAAGTAAATCCTGATCATTAATCAATATACACGGGTGACTGAGCAAATCTAACGGTTCTGATCCGCTTAACAGCCATCGTCTTGTCAAGTTTAAAGAATGGCCAAAAGTTGTTTTTTCTTTTTTTTCTTTTCTCGGAGATGCGGCACCACAGTGTGGAAGACAAACCTCTTACTGTTACCGGCTGCAACCGGTTAATTATAATTTTAAAATAATTATAAATTATATTTTTCCAACTAAAGGGATTCTGCCTCTTTCCTTACCTTATAGTTTGAAAATATAAATTTTAAAATAATTATAAATTATATTTTTTTAATCAAGATCTCAAAATATATTTTTGTAGTGAAATATTTTTAAATTTATGGCTAAAATAAAATACAGACCCGTATCAAAAAAATAAAATTCATGTGAATTTAAATAATTTTGCTGAATATTACCTTATCCATTATTTTAATTCATTGACAAAGTGTTTACTTATTTGTAAAAAAATTAGTTCATATTTTGCGATAAATATTATAAGTGTAAGATACTTGTTTCTTTTTATTTATGATTATTTTAAAATTAATACATGCATGAAAAATCGCTTATAATTTGTATTTGTACACGTGGATGTTCGCATTTGTTTGCCTACATGAGAGGGGAGGGAGGTTGGGGGACCTCATTTGTTGAATGAGTCTTTTTTTCCTTTGCCGTGTTAGATTCTTTTTTATTAGATTTTAGAGGTAAATAAGTTAATGATTTATTATTTATTAAGTTAATTATTTATTGAGCAATGGTAAATCATTAATCACTTGATACTTAAAACTAATTTATTAGTGAGATTAATTATTTATTAAGTTAATTTCTTTTAATTGTATGATTAGCTTTGATATTCATGACTATTGAGATAAAAATAAATAGTAACTATTCAGTTTATATAATTATCCTATTAACAATCATATAATTTCATTAAATTATTTAAAGTATATATAAAAAATAACATATTTTCTTTTCTTTATTTTTTTATATTATTTTAGAAATTTGTATAGTTTAGTGGTGTTATCCTGCATGACACTTTTAAACCAATTAGTTTTATTTTTTATTTATTTCCATACCCAAATAGTCAACCACCACCGATGCTGCTTGAACTGGAAACGGCACCACCTGTCTGAATCACACTATTAAATGACATTTAAAGGGGTTCTTATTTCCACGTGTGTCTCTTCAAATTTTATTTTTTTAATAAATCTTTTAGGCTCTCATCAATGCATTCTTAAAAACAAAAAAAAAAAAAATTGCATATTGTGTTACGGAGACTGCATCACCCTTCTGCCCCCCCGCCTGCTCCGGGCCTTGTTTTGATTGCCTTGAAAGATATGATTTTAAATATTTTAAATAGCATGTCATCTAAATTAATATATGGACCTCTCTGGGCTCTATTTTCTTAAGATTTTTTTCCTAATAATCTTACATTTTAATTTTATACACTCTTAAATACCTTCTTTTTAATCAAAGTCTTACCTTTTTTTAAAAAAAATCAGTTCAAAATTATTTTACCTAAAATAAAAAAAATTTAATACACTCAAAATCAATATTATTAAATCTAAGATATAGCTCATCCAAACTACTCGATTCAGATTTTCAAAAACTAGGTTAGAATTAATTCAATAAAATCTAAATAATCTAGATAATCTAACAAAAATCTCAAAACAATGCTATTTATTTTTTTGTTAAGAAATTAAAAAATTTAATTAATTTGAATTTACTGAAATTAATTCATGATTTAAATTTTAAACCAGGTCTAGAACCCCGCTGGTTTAATAACTTTGCTATATAAAAAAAAAAACAAATCCGGTTTGAGGAAGGAAGCACGCACAGCGCTGGTTTAATAACTTTGCTATAAAAAAAAAAAAAATCCGGTTTGAGGAAGGAAGCACGCACAAAGTTATTAAAGTTGAAAAGCTCTGCCCGTATCTTTTGGCCACTCCTGATACGAAACTGCTACAAGATTGTTTCCAGCTTTTAGCCGTCACGTTAGCGAACTCTTTATTAAATCCTGACCATTAATCACTGCACACGTGTGAGTAACAGATCTTTTGAGTAGATCCAACGGTTCTGATCCGCTTAGCAACCCTCTCGTCTTGTCGAGTTTGAGAAACGCCGAAAGTCGTTTTTCTCTTTTATTGGTGATGCGCGGCCCACGATTTTTGCAGGAAGTTGTTAAAAGTGGGGTATTGTTTATTTTTAAAATATTTTATAAACCAATATATTACAAAAATATTTTTTTATTTTTTACAAAATATTTTTCAATTAATACCTCAAAATTTTTAAAAAAATAAATAAAAAAATTATTTTTTCTGAAACATTCTTAAAATATAAAAATAGACACCGACTTATCAGTGGGTTAAAATAATGATATTGACTGCTACCGTATCCATTACTTGAGGTCATTGGTAAAGTAGTGGCTTGTTTATAAAAAAGATAAAACATGAAACAAGTAAAGTCCAAGTTTATATTTAATGTAAAATGTTATGAGAGCACGACGTGTGTCTCTATTGATCTATAATTATTTTATATAATTTAAAAGTTAATACCAGTATAATAAGTTATTTATAAATGGTATTAATATACGTGTGCTTCATGAAAACTTTTTATAAGACTTTTTTCGCTTATCATATTAAATTATTTTTTATTAAATTTTATATAGATAATTTATGACTAAATTTGTATATTCTTTCAAATATTATTTTTTATGATATTTTAAAAAAATAATCATTCATTATTAAATAACTATCTAAACTCAATAGCTTAAATTATTAAATAAAATTTCATGATATAATCTATAATATTCTTAAATATATTTATTTTCAATTGAATAGTTTAAACTGTTATGTGAGATTTTAAGATATAATTTATTTACTAACATACTCATCACTAAAATAAAAACTCTTTAGAATTAAAACTTATACATGTATATATATCTTATACTTAATTTTTATCAAATAAATACATAAGAACAATGAGATTTAAACTTATGATTGTTTGATTATAAAAACTCTGAAACTATATTAAAGAATTATTTCAATACAATAATTTAAATTATTATATAAATTTTTAATGATATATTATTTTCTAATACTTTTCAAGAAACTAATAATTTTTATTATTTATGATAAACCTACATCATCAGATTTTATAAAACAAATATTGTTTGGAAAAGATTAATACGGTACATGCTTGATGACTTTGCAACGGCAAAAATATCAAACAAGAATAAATTCACACAAAACATGAGAAAAAAACTACACCCATTCAACTATAGAGAATTTATTCTATCATCCTATATTAAAAAAATAATTAATAAACCGAGTATGCTAGCAAGTTGTAAAGATTCAAATTACAAGAGTACTTGAACGAGCATGAAGTTTTATGACCGGTCTTTGAGGCTGGAGGGCCCCGTCTTTGACGTGTAAAGTACAAGGTTACGTGGCAGGGAAAAAGTTTTTTGGCGATTTTTTTTGTTATTGTTATAATTGATGGAGTGCTGGATTGGAGCAGAAAACGTTGGTGATGGAACGGGAAACGGCAGCAGCTGTCTGAATCACTCCATCAGATGACAGCTTAAAGGGGCCCGCAATTCCAAGTCTTTAATTTCCACGTGTATCTCTTCGAATTTTATTTTATTTTCTAGAAAATGGAATGGAGCATGTTTTTCATTGTTGATATTGCGGATGAATGGAGTTTGATAAATATCCTGTATTTCTACTAACCAATCCTCTTCCTTCTTTTTTCTTAATTCAATATTAAGTATCTTGATTAATACATTCACGATCTTCTTCTAGTAATTGTTTTTTGAAATTAATATAATGATAATAATAATAATATAAAATATTTTTAATTTCTTTTGAAATTAATATAATAATAATAATAATGATGATGATGATAATAATAATAATAATAATAATATAAAATATTTTTAATATGTTATAATATCTCATATTGTATGTATAATATTGAAATAAATTGTTCTCTTTTATATAGATAAGATTTTTTAATTATTATTTATTTCAATGAGACTTTTATGTTAAAAAACATAAAAGATTTTGAGATTTTATCTTTATTGCGTGGAAAGGATTCTCATCCATTAACACGACTAGATATATTTGATTTGTTGCTTGCATTCCTTTCTTTTTTCCTTTTTTTTTTCTTTTCTTTTTTTCATTGAAAATAACAAGTTGATATTTTTTTGTTATTAATATTTTAACTTCGTTGATGATTGTTTGATTTCTAATATTTGTTGCTGGTATTTTATAATTTTTTTTCAATTTTGTTCTTTAATTTCAATTTAAATATATTATTTTTTCAAAGTTGTTTTTTATTTTTTATTTTATTTTATTTTTTCTCCTTGGTCATTTTATGAGATTTTTTATTGATTTTTAATTTAATCAGTCAATCTAAATTTATGGTATTATATTTTTCATTTTAGTCCTTATTATTTTAATCTTAATTTTTTTTTGATCTTTTTGTAAAAGTTTTATTTGTTTTCAATTCTATCATTCAATTCAAATTTATGGTATATTATTTTTAACAACTTGATATTTATTCTTTTTATTTTTTTTATTTATCAAAGTTATTTTTCTTTTTAATTTCACCATTCAATGAAAAAATTATTTTTATTATTTATATCAGTTTTGATCTTTATTCTTTTGCTTTTTGTGGATTATCTTGCTAACTTGATTTTTCCTTTTAATTTCACCATTCAATTAAATATAAAATTTATTTTATATTTTAATTTTAATCATTATTTTTTTAATTGTATTTTTTAAATCCTTTAGTATATTTGAAACTCTTTTTTTAATTTTATCTTTTAATATTTAACTAATTAAAAATTAAGTTTCATATTTTTTTTTTCAGATAGGGTGCTTCGGGTTTAATGACTTAGATCACAAGCTTTATAATTTTTTTTATTGGTTATTGTGATCTTAAGATATGAGCTGCTAGTTTTGTGAGATTTCATGAGTTGGCTTGGTCTTGATTACTAAAGTTATATGTCTGTCATGTTAATTCTGGTTGATCAAGATTAATTTTTTTTATTTAATTTTACCTTCATTTCATTATTTTTCATTTAATAGATTATGAATCGAGTTACATTATTTTTTTATCTTTTTAAAAATATATTTTTTCCAGGATAATATGTTCATTTTTTTTAAATATTCGGTTAATCTACTGTCACTAATTCTCTCTTTTTTTCTTTTAATTAAAATAAAACTAACTTACTCTCTATGACCTAAACACAAATTATTATTCCATTTTAAAAGACGCCTGCGACACTTAAATATTATTTTTAATATTTAATCACGCGAGAAAGTGTGGGCAACCGCGGGATATACCATACATGATCAAGTTCGAGAAAAGAAGAAGAAATAATAACATTGGGTTTTGGTGGAGGTGGGGGGAGGGGGGTTCCAAAGGGGACCGGTGATCTAATTAATAAGTGATTTGGATGGCATGATGGCGATCAAGACAATATGCGAGCCGAAAAGCGGCACCGAACAAGGGCTTGGTACATTTTGCACATCCAAATAATTGCTACCACAAATTGTACACAGCCATAGCTTGCAGATAGATAGATTGATGCAGCCTCTCAACCTGAAACGCCAACTATAAATAAATAAAACTTTTGAAGGCTTTTAATATATGAGTTATTGAATTTTAAATAGTATTTAAATCCTATTTCGAGATAGAAAAAATACAAATAATAAAGACATAAACGACATATTTCTTCAAGAGTGGAATTGAGGACCATCAATGATCCATCTATTGTTATGAATGAGATGCTACCATGTGACCCAAAAAGGTTTTGTTCTATAGTTTTGTCATAAAATTATATCCCATGTTGCATCATCGAGAGATCATCATGACTAAGATACAATGAAAATAGCTAGCAATAATTAAAACAAAAAAAGGGCCATCGAGAATCAAAGTCCTTGGTATATATACAATACATTATGTGGGTTTATTCTTGGCATCTTATCATATGCTAATTAATATTCAAATCAATTGCAATGGAACAACCTATTGCATTTTCCATGTGCAAGTGTTGAATCTTTGCCTTGTAATGAAGTTGGGTTTTCCATTGAAACCTGTTGCATGTTGACTGTATTTTTAGCCCCTAGCATTTTGATCTTGTTACACAATTAGACAGCCTCCCATTGAAAAGAAGATAAAAAGGGTTCAAGTTTAAATCATATTTTTTAAAAAATTATTTTTAATATTTTTAAACTATTTTAATGTATTAATGTTAAAAAAAATTAAATAAAAAACATGATTTAAAATAAAATCATTAACACCCTCCCGAACTCCAAAAAAGCAAAAAAAAAAAACAGATACTGAACCCTTCATGATATCGATTTGGGCAAGTGGGAATGCAATTTGGACAAACCCTAGATAGTCACCATCTAGATTGTCTTGGAATGCAAGCAAACCCCTCAACCAGGCAGGCATCCAGCTGAGCATTAAACGATGTAACCGTCACAAATTTCTCTGTTGTTTTACCAGTAACCGACATAAATCAATTCTCAATTACACTAAATCTTTTGTCCTCTTGTAACCTCCTTAATTAAGTAGACGATCCTATTTTATTCGATTTACGAGCTATTCCTAGCTTTTAAGTGCTAATCCATCGTTCCCAGCTAGCCTCATCCCACAACTTCTAACGAGCTCATTCGTTTTAAAACACGTCAGCTCAAAAGAAGTTACTTAAAAAAACAGAGAAGAATATTCAATAGTTATATATATATATATATAGGAATATGGAGGGAAAATGAAATTTAGATGAGGATTTTTATAATTATCCCAAAAAACTATAATAAGAAACTTGGGTAATTCAAATCTATTTTTTAAATCATGTTTAGTTAATGTTTTAGTGTGGATATAACATTTATAAAAAAAAATAAAAACATGTTTGATTGAAGAAATAAAAATAAATTTATATATAAAATAGCTTTAAAGTAAGTTTATGTACTTTTAAAACAAAAATATATTAAAAAAACATATTTTTTTATATTTATTATTGTTGTCTTGACGAGTATTATCATTTTAAATTCAAAATAAAATTATAAAAAAAACCTCATCAATCTATATATGCATGGATGATGATTAACCTAAAGTTTTATTGTGAAAATATTTAATTTCATATATAAAAGTTGATCTAGAAATTACTGAAAATGATTTGAAAATACTTTCACCGTACTTTTTTTTAAAAAAATAAAGAAACTTAGCATGTACATGTATCTCAAGAAAAATAAATAATGATATGAAAGGAGATGGTAAATTACCAGTCAAACCTCAAAAAGAGAAGAAAATCTAGCAGACAAGTTTTGTGGGGGCGGGGCGTGGATTTCGTGTGGCATCGATAGCGTGCGCGCGTTCACATAAGTAGAGGCGCGTAGCCTCATCAAACCAACCCCTTACACTTAAAAAATATCACTCCCCGTCGGCTCTCGTGGATTCCTATTGTGAACCGGTTATCACCGGTTAAGCTTCCAAAACTCCCTAACCAAACAATGGCCCCACAAATATTGTTCCCCTTTTCCATGATCACACCAGTTTAGTTGTCAAACTTCGTTGAAAATCGTCTCGAAAATATATTTGAATTATTAAATCAACTCCCATATTAATGAATTAGTTCTCTTCCTCATCTTCTTTTTTTCTAGAAAAAAAACTATTTAAAGATTGATAAAATCAATTTAGATCGGATTTTATATGTTAATCAAATTTTATAAAATTAATATTTTTTTATATTCAATTTTAAACTCAATTTGAATCAAATTCAAAACCTCTAATTTTTTATATTAACTAGTTTAATCGAGTTTAACAATTATAACTTTTATATTAATATTGATATTATAATAGTTATTGCGATTATAATTTAAGAATATAAATTAAAAATATATAAATAACAGTTTTTTTCTCGTAACCAAAAACTTAAGAGAGACTTATAGGAAGTGTGAATTAACCAAACACTTTCAAGACTGCAACTTTGACAAAGCACAGCTTCAATTGTATCACATGGCACACTACAGCACAAATGTGAACAACAAGAACAGCAAACTAAGTCATTTGTCACATGAACCAGTTTGAAAAACACGAAACCTGATCGTGTAATATTATAATCGCCCTACGAATAGCATGAGTTAGGAGTGATTCGTTTTCTGTTAGGCAGTCTCCACCAACTTATAACACAGACGACGGCTACTTTAGTTTCTAGTTCAAGCAAGGTGTGTCTGAAATGACCCAACTGGGGCTTTTTTTAAGAGATTAGTTGTGTTTTTAGGTTGTGGTGGTGGGTGCAAATCATGGGAAGCGTTCTTGATGTGCATTGATACGCTGTGCAAGTTGTAGTTAGATGGATTTTAATTAGGGTTTCTCTCTGTTGTTCTCTATCCAGAAAACAATACGAAAAAAACGAAGGGTTCGGTTATGCTCACATGTAACTAGTTAATTAACCTTGATGGATCATGCATGGCAAATTAATAAACAACAAGATATTACGTGATCATCTGTGTTTTAAGTCAATCCCATTGCATCTAAAACAAATAAAAACCTTATATTATGTGTTTTGATTAAATGTTTACATTGTTATTGTGTTGTTAGATTACTTATTAACCTTCTTAGTCGGGTAATTGATTAGGATCTGGTCATGCTTATTTTTTAATAAATATTAAAAAAATATTAAAATTTAAGTTTTTTAAAATTTAAAAATAAACAGAAATTTAAAAAACTTGATTGAAACTCGAATGGACCTAATTAATTTAAAAAAAAAACCAATAATGTTTTAATTTTTTTTTGAAAAAAAACAAGGGTTAACTGCTGATCTATAAATTGATCATCCACTCGTCCATCCTAACCTTGAGTGAGCTGCGTCTCTTAACTATGGTCCATGACTTGACAAAAAAATCAGAGTATACTCGAGCTTTTTTTTTTTGACAATGGTTGACCCAACTCTCACCTCTTCTGGGCACGAAGGGTTCCCTGGTCAAACAGGTCAACAATAAGACTTGGTGTTGCAAGAGTAACTGGCAAGAATTTAACAGTTGTCAAGATTATAATTAAGAGCAATACAAGTAAAAATATTTCTATTTCTTCTTTGGTATGATTCTCGATATTTCCAAAATTAACAAGGAATTTTAAGTTCATTATATTATTATAAAAAAAATTAATTAAGGCAGCTCCTAGCCCTGTAATTCTCATACCAAATGACTCCTTTAGACCCATTAAATTCATAAATTAATTGTTCCAATACCAAAATGGATTAATTTTCTAAAGATAAAGATAGATGCTCAAATTGATTTTTTTTTTAAAAAAAGAAAAAAGTATTGGAAATGGCTTAATCTTGAAGCCAAATGGAGCAGTTGTGGCGGGGATCCACCATTTTATTAGCTAAGATACTTTAAAATATGGCCCTCGTGGAAGACAATGTCCTTCTCAATTGAATAATCAAGTCCTTCTCATGAGAGGGAGCAGCCATCTAATTGATAATTATGAACCGTTCTGTAAAAATATACATTTGCTATTCATCCAATATTAGCTTGACTTATATTTATATAAATATTTTTATTATAGTTATTTGTTTTCTAGTAGGCTCTATCAAGATTATTGAATCTAGCATGACTTTTAGCTATTATCAAGAGTTTGATGGATAAATTCATATCAATTCAAAACAATATTTTAAAATTAAAAAAAAAATAAAACTATATTCTTTTGAAAGAAAAAAAAAGTTAAATTATGTTTTGTGTGAGGTTACTGTTTTGCATTAACTTCTCATGTTAACTTTTATTTGAGTTTTTTAAACTTGATTTAGGTTACATTTCGGATCGATTTATCAAGCCAAGGTAAATTTAATAACATTATACTATAATTTAATAACATTAGAGTATAGGTGTAAATGGAGATTGCACGTGTGTTCCATCTACTCACATGATCATCTCCATCCATTTCCACACAGAAATGTTTATCGAGCATTAAAGGAAGGTGTTGTGTTTTTGCATTAAAGATGACCTGAAAAGTTAGCAGTGGGCTATGAAAGCAAAAAATCTACCGTCCCTCTTCTTCATAAACTTTTGTCTCCTCTGCTCGGTCACCTGTTTCTCGATCAAAGCCAGCTTTGTGCAAGGAAAGATAAAAAAAAATGAGGATCCAAGTTCAAGAGTCTGTCTTGTAAGCAATGATGGGTGGGTAAGAGGATAGTGAGAGGGAGAGAAAAGCATAATTATGGTTGAAATTGTGTTTGTTGTGTTTCGCTTGGAGATATAATAATTATTCTTTTAAAGATATAACTTTTTTAAAACATAAATTATATCTCTAAAAGTTAAAAATATATGTTTTTTACACGAATCCCATAAAAAAAAGTCAAAATCACCTTCAAATGAAATATTTTTTTATCAATATAAATCACAATTGTGTATAGGTATTATTTAAAACTCTCTTGAAAACTTAATACAAATAAATTATAATTTATAGTTTTGATTCAACTATATTTTCAAATTAGAACTATAAAAACTTTTATAATTTCAAACTCGTATTTAGACACTGTATAGATGTGATTGATGTCATTATTTTTTATTTATAAATATGAATATTCGGGTCAGTTTACGCGTATCTCGATTAATTTTACAGGTTTTAAAATTAACGACCATACAAATTTTCAATAATACTAAAAAAATTTAAATTTATAATTACTAAAATATAAATATAAAACCTGAACAGTTAAGTTATCTTTAGAACTATGATAGAAGTTATTCTAAGCATGTGAGTGTTGATAAACATGGTATTTTAATTATTTGGGCAACTGAATTGTATATTAAATCCTTTCAAAAAAACAAAAAAAAACAAAAAACAAAAAACTTTAAATTCTACTGCCAATAATGCTCGTGAAATGTTACCATGTTACCTGGAAGTTTGGAGGACAAATTGTTATGATTAATTTTTCTTATAAAAAATTTAATATGCTCTATCTATTCGATGGAAATATAGGAGTTGTAATATTTATTTCAGTAATGGTTTTTCACTTTCTCATGTACTTATAAAACCCAATATGATCCAATATGGGTCATGAATTAGAAGATAAGCTTGGATATAGATGCTATATATTGATATTAGATTTAAGTTTTATAGTTGTTAATATAATGATTATTAAAAATTTATGTAGTTATTAATTTTAAAATTTATAAAATTAACCGAAATATGAATAAATTATTTTAGATACTAAATTAATAAAAACTAAATAAAATTATTTTTATTAAAAAAATTAAGAATCAGGTTTGGGTCGCTATCGTCACTGTTTTTTTTTTTGTAAATCTTAAACTAGCATGCACAGACAAAGTAAGTTTTTTGAACAAGGAAACCAAATTTGTCACTTTTATGAATTAGAAAGGTACCAAACTCTTGTGAAAACTACTTAATGATAAAAATAACATTATTTTATTAAAAAATGAAAAAAAAAGGGATTCGGATCGAGTTCAAGTTATTATCTACATTGATTTTATTTATTTTTAATTAAAATCGAACCAATGTAGACTCTAATTCAGTGAATCTTAAATTGACATGGAGAACCGGTTTAGGTTCTACAACAAAGTTTCCCCAATAAAGGAAAGAAAATGTCAGCTCTGTGAATTAAAAAGGTACCAAATTCATAATTGGTGGTCCTATCCAATCCCTGAATGCCATAGCTATCAATCAACCTTTTTTTTTTTAACTAAAATAATAAATTAATTAAATAGCCAAAGCAAGGTAATGGACCAAGTAATTCTTGAAGAATGCACCAAGTCAACCAAAAAAAAACCTACAAAAATTTGCATGTGAAATAAATTATTTTTTTATGCTGTTATTGTTATATAAAATAAAATAAAAATAGTTTTTAGTGTTTCTCTGTACGATAAAAAATTGAAGTTTTTATTTTTTCAAATTTATTTAAAAAATGGTGATAAAATTTGATAAATAAAAATATTAAAAAATAGTCATTTCACTTTTTTTTTAAAAATTAATTAAATGTTTTTTCTCTTTAAGGTTAATTTTTTTCTTTAATTAAGAATTCTTTTCTCGTTGACCAAATCTTTCCAAGCTCACCTTGTAATATTTTTGGAAACGCTATTTAAACTATGTTTTAAAAAAAATTTAAATTTTTTCTTGTGCGTTTAGGGCATGGCCAGCTTTTTTTATTGTTTTTGAAATTCTCTGTGTTAGTGACCGACACGTGTGAGTAATCAACCGGGAATAAACTTGGTTTTAAGACAAAACAGCTACTACAATTGGGGATCAGGGGGGCCCGAAGGGAGAAAATTTGAAACTAACGGCTCAGTTACCGAAACCTAGATCAAAGCTCTTCCTTGTTGTGACACGTGTCTGACAAGTCATTTTCACTTGCCGTTCTGAGTTGCATTTCTTAGGGTTATTGTCGTTCGCTTTTTAGAACAGGTCGTAACTGTCCTGTCAGGTGATCACTGCTTCCTCCCCGTATAAAAAGATCATCTACTTCACACAAGTTCCAGGTTTATCATCACGTTCCTAAGAACGGCGCGTGTCCACACTCCTAAGAGCCTAGCTATGTTCTGGGGTCCATGACATGACACGTGTACATATAATTATTAAATTATCATATGCAAGATATAAATAACAAATTTGTCCATCGTAGGATAATCTGTTCAAATAAAAAAATAATTAGTTACTGAGAATATCACTCCAGCACTACCATTACATATTATTTTTATAATTTAAAAAATTATAATTATTTAAATAAAAACATTTAAATTTTAAATGCACATGATATTTAGAAGATGATAATAAAAATAATAACGTCACACTCATAAAAAATAACCAATTGAATTAATACTAGCTATTCAAATAATTTATTTTTATTTGAATAACCTTAAAATTTTTTCTCTCTATGTTCATTTATCCCTTAAAATCCTTTCAAGAATTTATTACTAAATAACTAAATAAAATTATTTATTGAACATACTAAATTTATATCATAAATTACCATAGCTGGATAAATATAATAATCATAAATGATTATTTTTTAAAATATTTTTTAAATATATTAAAATAATTTTTTAACATTTTTCTATTGTTAATATTAACACATCAAAACAATTTAAAATTATAAAAAAAATTAGAATTATTTTTTAAACACAAAAAAATACACCCTAAAAATGCTTTTGTTTTAAAATTTTAAAAGCAAGTTATTAAAAAATAAAAAATATTATTTTAATATATTTAAAATTGAAAAAGAAACATTTTATAAAACAAAACGAAACCGGTACACAAAAACACTCTAATAGGCTTGAAGAGTTTAATAAAAACAAAATGAAAAGCACGCACTCCTAAGAAGCGTAGATAATGTCCTACTAAAAGTACCAACTCCACGCGACCAAAGTATGTTACAACTCTATTAATCACCGTTGATTTTCAAGAAACAGAAGACATCAAGCGGTGACAGTTTCCGTTATATTCTATCAACAATCATTCCACCCTCATAAGAGAAACTCTCTCGCTCTCTCATACACTCGCTTTTCCCCATAAACAAACCTCCCCCATAATGCGTTTCTCTCTGTGATCCTCCAAGAAAACAAGAAAGGGGTTCTTGGAAAAACTCAACTTCTCATGGCCTCTGGGTTTTCAGGCGGCGGCGGTGGCGGTGGCGGTGGCGTCCAAGATTTCTACACCAGTAGATCACCTATTATACCCACCATGAACCTAACAAATAACCACCACCACAACCCATCATCACTGCCTCCTTATAGAACCAACCAAATTTTTCTTGACCAAAATTTGTCTTCTCATAATTACCAACAGATCGCTCAACATAGAGCAATCTTTCCCACAACCACCGCTACCACCACCTTGATCGGCAAGCGAACACTTGCCGATTTTCAAGCATTTCAACAATCACCACCGCAACAAAACCTGCTAAACCAAGCAGCACTGAACAATCTTCTTCTCCGGTCTGTAAAGCCGAGGATTAATAACAATATTTTCCAACAGAACACGTCTCCGATTTCCACTCTTGATTTCTCTGTTAGCAACCTGTCTCCTGAGCTCCCTTCCTTAATGTCTCAACGTTACGGGCTCCCTCTTCTTCAACAGCTTCGACCCCAACACCACCAACAACATCAGCAGCAGCAGCCGCCTATGAATCTAATTAGTCCTAGTGGTATCATCAACAACAACAGAACCAGCAACAACAGCATGATGCCGTATGTGAATATGTTACAGAATCAAAACGGAGGAAATGGAATAGTTATGGGCCAAGATCGGGAGAAAAAGATGCTGAACCAGCTTCAAGAACTGGAAAAACAGCTTCTTGACGACGACGACGATAACCAAGAAGGTGATGCCGTCAGTGTTATAACGAACACTAACAGTGAATGGTCTGAAACAATACATAATCTCATCACTTCTTCTTGTAATAATCCGATTTCTCCATCACCCACTTCATCATCTTCATCCTCATTTTCAACGGTCACAACTCCGGTTTCGAAACAGACAGTAATCGAAGCAGCATCAGCAATTTATGAAGGCAAAACTGATGTTTACACTGAGATCTTGACTCGTGTGTCTCTGGTTTCGAGCCCAGGAGGGAATTCTGAGCAGAGATTGATTGAGTACATGTTGATGGCTTTAAAATCCCGGCTTAATTCTTCTCAAAACACTTCTGTAATGGAGCTGTATAGCAAGGAACATGTGGATGCAACCCAGTTGTTGTACGACCTGTCTCCTTGTTTCAAATTTGGTTTCATGGCTGCCAATCTTGCCATCATTTACGCTACAAGAGAGCAAGAACAAGAGGCGAGCACTTCCAGCAATGGCTTCCATGTTGTTGATTTTGATATTTGTCATGGAGGGCAATACATGAACCTTCTACACGCGCTTTCTGGGCTTCAGAATTCGGGGCCAGCCTTTGTTAAGATCACAGCCGTCGCTGCTGATAGCAATGGCGTAGAGGAGGAGAGGCTGAGGCTAGTTGGTGAAAGGCTTAGCCAACTCGCTCGTCGAGGAGGTCTGAATTTGTGTTTCAACGTTGTGAGCTGCAAACTCAGTGAGTTGACTCGGGAGTCCCTCAGGTGCGAGCCGGACGAGGCATTGGCTGTCAATTTTGCGTTCAAGCTGTATAGAATGCCGGACGAGAGCGTGTCCTCCACCGAGAATCCGAGGGATGAGCTTTTGAGGCGCGTGAAGGGGTTGGCGCCGCGCGTGGTGACTGTAGTGGAGCAAGAAATGAATACCAACACGGCCCCATTCATGGCGCGCGTGAACGAATCCTGTTCATATTACGGAGCGCTGTTCGACTCGATTGAGTCAACGGCTAAAGGGGATAACTCGGAGCGAGCCAAGGTCGAGGAGGGGCTGGGGCGGAGGATATTAAACTCGGTTGCTTGTGAAGGGAGGGACCGTGTTGAGAGATGCGAGGTGTTTGGAAAATGGCGGGCCCGGATGGGCATGGCAGGGTTCGAGTTAAAGCCTCTGAGTCAAAACATAGCCGAGTCGATGAAAATGAGATTGAGTTTAGCAAACAGAGTTAGCCCAGGATTTAGCGTTAAAGAAGAGAATGGTGGGGTATGTTTCGGTTGGATGGGAAAAACTCTCACAGTCGCATCTGCTTGGCGTTAACTTCACTCTCTCTCTTTTATATTATTATTATGATTGCTGTTGTTATTAATCGTTTAGTGTTATTGTTAAAGTATATGTATACTTATTTTTAGTATTATTTTTAACTCCTTTTGCTTATGAAAATGGAAAGAAAATCCACCAAACGAAATAATATAAAGGGAGTGTTTGGATGAATTTGAGGAAGGAAGATTCTCTTCATTTGCTTTCATTGTTATTATTATTTTATTAAATATGAGGTGTGTGTGTGTGTGTGTGGAGGAATCTGTGTGATTGGTGTTGTTTGCTAACACTTGTGTGATTTAGTTTGCTTTTCTTTTTTAAATCAATGATATTTTAATAGAGGGGAGTTGCTAGATATAGTTAAAATCAAAATAAAAGGGTTGGAACTTTCTCAATTGTCCATGGTTTTTGTCGCCAAAATTATTAAATTTAGCTTGTTATACTTCACGGGTTGGGTTAGATTATGAATTAATTTGCTGGGTCTATTGGATTTTAATTGGATTAATTCTCTTCTAATTAAATTTGAAATATAGCTAAAACTAAATTTCAAAACATCTATTTACTGAATTGATTTGTTAGACTGAATCGGTTTTAATAATCCATTCTTATCTAATTTAATTTAAAATATAGCTCAGACTAGGCTTTAGAATAATTATTTATTGGATTTGGATTGACTTGTAAGGTTAGGTAGATTTTAATAATACTATATAAATAAATATTTTTTGTTTAGTTGACATTAATGTTTTTTACAATGAATTGTTTTTGGTTTGAGTTTTTTTTTTTAAAAAAAGAGAATATATCTATTTATAAAATGAGTTTAATATTTTTTTAAGTAGTATATATTTATTGGATTTAAAATTATAAAGTACTTTGGTTAAGATGCGGACATTTATTGATAAAGAAGATGAAAAGAAAGAAGAAAAAGGGATGGAGCATTAGACTGAAGTTTGGGGTCACTTTAACAATCTTAGTTATTTGATGTACAATTGAAGGTATACACGTACATGTATCATACATACATATGTCGCAATCATATAGTATCTCCAATAATTAAATTGATAACATATAAGTGATTGAATTTCCATAAGTAAATAAAATTTCCTTAAGATATCTTTAATGATATGAATAATTGTAAGATATGAATAATTTACGGTTATCATCCAACGGGGAATCTTGGGAATGGAAGTATATTATTTAGAGTAATATTCATTTATTTTTATTTAAAAAAAATTAATATTTTTTACTTACTTTAAATTAATAATTTTTTAAAATAAAAATATTATTTTGATGTATATTTAACTAAAAATATTTTAAAAAACAATGGTTACTCTCCTTACAAGACACCCTCTTAACCAAGAAGCTTGTTCAATGATTCACTCTCACATTCGCGTGTACAGGAGAGTATAACTTGATGATTTCTTACAAAAATGGAGCTACGAGATTCTTTTTTGAATAATTGAGGTAGAGATTGATGGTGTGTGTTGTTCTTCTTTAAAATTCACAAAGAGGTTGGAGGAGGACAAGGGGATTGTTTTTACTATTTAGGTACCTAAGATTAGAAACATCTATCCATACTTTAAGATGAAAAGACATCATCAAGTGAGGGGAGCTTCAAACCTTTGCAACCATAAACCCGAATTTAGTGACAATTGTTCTTTTCAAGCACGAACATGAATCAATAATTATTAGTGATGACAATTTCAATGAAACCGATGGATATTTGACCGAACCAACTCGAATGGACAAGAGGGTTTTGGACTAGACCTCATTCAGGTAAAACTTGAAAGAAAAGGTCGGGTCTAGGTTAGTATGAACACATGCCTACGCAACTAGGAATAAATAAATAAATAAATAGTCTAATTTACATGTATACCAAGTTAATTGGGTACCAAATAGATATAAATTATAACATGTAAGTTGAAATTATAAATACTTAATGAATATTTAAAACTTTTTTTTTAATTTATATGGGATATCCGGTCAGCTTGCGTGCATCACGATTAATCATCACGGTTCACTAAATATCCTACAAACCCAGTAGACAAGTAAGATATCACGGGGATGACAGGCATACATGCTAGGACTTGAATCCATGTTAGACAAGCCTCTTATATCACTAAACCAAGCCTCTCGATGCATAAAAAAATTCATACTTAATTGAATTTATGGTAATTTGAATAGTTAATAATAAAACTGGTTTCATGGATACCCCTCGAAATCAATCATTGCAAACTTCAATTTTTATTTAAAAAAATACAGGCGATGGATGCTAAGTTCACTGTGTAAAAATTATCACCCCCACTACCTTTGCTTCTTCAGAACACTCGGGCTCACCATCAATGATCAATCACTCAATGCTCATTGACACCAGCAAAACGTGTGATGCACAAGGTGCACAATTCTCCATAGAAAAACCCTAATAAATGCATAATAATTCGACATGGCAGCCGCAAAACAGGTACTATGTGTGCCCTAAAAATGGGAAAGGAAGCAAATGCTTTTTGAAATGAGCAGGAAAAAAAAAGGAACGACAGACTATAATTGACATTAGAATTCAATTAGCTCGACCAATTGTGTGAAATTTGAAGTAAATGAGAGAGTAGTACATAACACTGAATGTTATTAACCTCGACCTATGTTTATATATTGTTCAATTGAGTTATATGTATGATCTAAGATAACTTTTAAATTAAATTAAATTAATTTAGGCTTGATTTAATTTAATTTGAGTTTAACTCAATGATAAAGAAGTTGTTCGAGAATATAGTGTAAACTATATTTTAAAAAAAATTAATTTTTATTAAAAGTATTATTTTATGTGTTTAAATTGTTTTGATGACTTAATTAAAAAAAATATTATTTTAATTTAATTTGATATAAAAATACTTAACATGTTAGGTTAATTTGCTACGACTCGGTGAAGACTTTGTAGTTATTTAAAAATAAAATAAAAATGACTACGCGCAAGAGTAAAATAAAGAAAATTATGAATGGTGTCCGTAGATGGTTGGATTTGACGGGCTGAATAGATGATCACCAAAAGGCATGGTAGAACAAGCAGGCCATGAGATCAAAGTCACTTTACACAATAGTAAAGTCAAAACCCTCCTTTTGTCTCTTAATATTTACATTTTATTTAAACTTTATAATAAAGTTGTGGTCCTTTTTCATGCAGTGGCACAGCATGAACGAGTGTCACCCGGCTCTTGTTGGCCTCGATGCTCTTAATAGTTACATCAATTCTTCATCATTTGATTCTAAGAAAAAAGACTTTAGCTCAAATCTCAATTTTTACACCCGATAAGTTATTCTGAACAAATAACTCGTTATTTATCTGGATCCTAATTAGAATGAAATTTTAAATTAAGTCTTAAAAAATATTCATTCAATATAAATCAATTAATCAAATCAGAATAATTAGATCAATTCGAGAATTTTTTTAAAATAAAATAAATATATTACCAAAATAATTCAATAATCTTGATTCTTTTCGGGAGGAGGTAGGATAAGAGACCAAGTAGCGTTCTAGCCCTGTAAAAAACAAAAAAAAATTATTATTTATTTGAATTCTAATAAAAATTAAATTTTAAAAAATATTAATTCAAATAAATCCAATCAAACTCATCAATGAATTCAAGAATTTTTTTTAAATAAAATAAATATATTAATAAAATAATTTAATAATCTAGATTCTTTTACCGAGGTACACAACTGACAAAGTAGCTTCCCAGCACTCTAAAAAGAAAAAGAAAAAGAAAAGGAATAAGAAAACATGTCTTCTCGTGGATGGGATCCCAAGGAAGTTCTTATATGAAAATGGTTTCATTGGAGGGCCAAGCCCAAAAATATCACACAAGCTCAAGACGGAAGCCACTGGGCCAGGCCTTGTACATTTCAAGCCCCAACCAAGAAAACCCGCCGAAGGAATCTAGGCCTAGAAAAAGAAGAAATGGATCCTAATCCATCTTTTGGAATACATTTATTATTTTGGATTTTTAGTTTCGAATTTATTTTGTATTGGATTGAGACAAAACAATGCTTATTAATTAACCATTTATTTATGTTTAAATTTAGTTAGGGTTTATGATATTCTTACAGAGGGAGCAAATCTTGATGTATAATCGAATATCTATATTTAGTTAGGGTTTATGTTAACTTTGCAACAAATTTGTGATTGGGGTCAAGAGTTTTACTTTTGGGATCTATGAGTCATTCTGTAAGCTACAGGGACTAGAATGTATACTTTATGGAAAAACAAAAACCTCATCTTCTTCAAAGAATTTGCATGGTAGTCAAGGTCAATAAAATTAAATAAAATTAATTGAGGTACATGATGAAACTTGTCTGACTGTTAATTAAAAAAAAAAATTAAAACCTTAAAGAAAACGAATCGCGGAACGGGTATCATCTCTTATACTCCCCTCACCAACCTCCCTCTTCTCCTCTCCCTCCTGGGAGGAGGTAGGATAAGAGACCAAGTAGCGTTCTAGCCCTGTAAAAAACAAAAAAAAATTATTATTTATTTGAATTCTAATAAAAATTAAATTTTAAAAAATATTAATTCAAATAAATCCAATCAAACTCATCAATGAATTCAAGAATTTTTTTTAAATAAAATAAATATATTAATAAAATAATTTAATAATCTAGATTCTTTTACCGAGGTACACAACTGACAAAGTAGCTTCCCAGCACTCTAAAAAGAAAAAGAAAAAGAAAAGGAATAAGAAAACATGTCTTCTCGTGGATGGGATCCCAAGGAAGTTCTTATATGAAAATGGTTTCATTGGAGGGCCAAGCCCAAAAATATCACACAAGCTCAAGACGGAAGCCACTGGGCCAGGCCTTGTACATTTCAAGCCCCAACCAAGAAAACCCGCCGAAGGAATCTAGGCCTAGAAAAAGAAGAAATGGATCCTAATCCATCTTTTGGAATACATTTATTATTTTGGATTTTTAGTTTCGAATTTATTTTGTATTGGATTGAGACAAAACAATGCTTATTAATTAACCATTTATTTATGTTTAAATTTAGTTAGGGTTTATGATATTCTTACAGAGGGAGCAAATCTTGATGTATAATCGAATATCTATATTTTGTTTTAATTAGCTCGAGGGTTAACTTTGCAACAAATTTGTGATTGGGGTCAAGAGTTTTACTTTTGGGATCTATATGAGTCATTCTGTAAGCTACAGGGACTAGAATGTATACTTTATGGAAAAACAAAAACCTCATCTTCTTCAAAGAATTTGCATGGTAGTCAAGGTCAATAAAATTAAATAAAATTAATTGAGGTACATGATGAAACTTGTCTGACTGTTAATTAAAAAAAAAAATTAAAACCTTAAAGAAAACGAATCGCTAAAATAAAATTAAAACCTTAAAGAAAACGAATCGCAGAAAGGGTATCTTCTCTTATACTCCCCTCACCAATCTCCCTCTTCTCCTCTCCCTCCCTCCCTCCGCAGCAAACTTTCCATCCCTCCACCACTAACGGCCGCCTTCTCTTCTCAAACTGCATGCATAATCCACAACTGAAAACCCCAAGAAACAAGCAAACCATGATCAAAGTGGTATGCGTTAATACAACTTTTTCCAAAATCAATTCTTAAAGACATATTTTGTGGTCATGGACACTTTGAGCTGAGTATTCTATTGTTTGAGTTTGTTTGTGAATGATATTGAATTTGAATTATGGGACTAATTTGCTTTTCTTTGCGTACAAATGAGTTGGCGTATGATGTTTTTATGAGACAAATCAGAGCTGGGCTCAAGTAGCATGGTTTGTTTTTACAATTGAAACTGCATGTGTGTGTTCTTGTGGATGGACTTTGTTTGAGTTTGTCTTTAATTCTTGTGCTGGTATTTGTGTGCTGTAGTTTATACCAATACTCATTTATTGAGAAAGAAGCTAGTCATGTTGAGGGGTTCAGTCCAGAATTGGCTCTTGTAACTATCTCGGGAGGAAAGGAACTTGAAAAAAAACTTGTTGTAACATTTTATTTTTTCTAGTCTTGGAAAGTTAAGGGTTGATGAAAATGTTATGTTGTTTCATTTTCTTGAAAAACAATGACCTGAGTTTTGGCTTTGCACTTGCTGAGGTTGTGGCAGGTTTGACCCAATAGTGAAACCATAGTGAATCTCATGTTTACTCAGTGGGTTCATAGTTATCGTACTTTCCTCTCAAGGTAAACCATGTAAAAGTTTGGTCACCTGTAGCGAATAGCTTCCAATCATGGAGGGTTGTTATGTACAACTGTTTTTCTCCTTCCCCTTCCCCTTCCCCTTCCTATTAATATTTTGTTTTCTGTTTTAGTGGGCAAATGTCACAAGATGGGACATGCACACAGAACCATTTGTGAGGACTCTTGAATTTCCATGGCAGGAGGGTCACACAGCTCATGCCAATCTAGAGGAGGCAGAAAACGAGGTTTGCATCTTATTGAGCTGTAGTATGCTTGATATCTGATAGCGTACTAGCATTTGCATTAAATGGATTTGCACTGCTGAATCGCAGGCATTACAGATGATCAATGTCTATACAAAATTCGCTTATGAGCAAGCTGCAATACCTGTTATCACAGGTAGAAAATCAAAAGTGGGAACTCTTGCTAGTTCTGATAGGACACATACAATAGAGGCTATGATGGGTGATCAGAAAGCATCACAGGCTGGAACTAGCCACAGCCTTCGGCAAAACTTTTCTCGGGCTTTTGGAATGCAGGTATTTTAGTCAGTAGTTACTAGATAAGATTATTTCAGACACTTTATGAATTGCTGCTAGCTGAGTGTTTTGTTGCTCTATTTCTCGCATGATATAATTTGAATGCAAAGAAAAGTCAACAGCATAATTTTGAAAAAATATTTTATTAATTAAATCCTTTTTAGTGAATTATCAGCTAATTCATGTGGATAATTATGGAATAGGGAAAAAAAAATGTTGCAAACTCAAGATTTGAGTTAAATCGTGGTTAATTTACCTGGGAAATTCCCTTCCATTTGGTTTAGAAACAATGAAATGGCCAGTGTGCATTTTGGCATCTATAAACAATTAGTCTGAATGAACTTACCTTTACTATTCCTTTTGTTTTCCGTCTATGTAACATTTATAATGCTTAACCTACCATGTGGGTTAAGGTTTGTTTTTTTTCCTATTCGCAAAACCACGCGCCTTAAATACCATGCCCTACATGAAGTAGTTCAGATGGCAATGCCTGAGGTTTAGACTGCATAACAGCCTACAGATAGCTTAATTCGGTGCCAGCACTATGTGAATTCGTGGTCACTTTATTGGGTCTGGCGCTTTGTAGTCTTAGCCTAGGCATGGTGTTTTTAAAGTGTTTTTGTCCAATACCATATGCATATGTTTGGCAGCCACTCTTTTATGGTGAAGGAGAAAAGGAACCTATGTAATACATGTGCAGTATATAGCAATGTAGTGTGTGAGAAGCAGAAATGCATGCAAGTGTGTAGGTGTATTGTCCAAGCATGTGTATAGGTGCATGCAATTGTCGAGGAGTCTTGTCCCGATAATATGCAAGAAGACAAGTGTCTTTGAGGTGTCATGCACTAAAGCTTGGCTAATGTTAGGTAAGACCTATCCATCTACATGTCCAAATAACCAAGCTTACTAACACCTTTAGAAGGAGGCATCGTGTTTGGAACAAGCGAGCTCTTTTGAATAAGAATCCCCAAGTACACATACGTTATAGTTTCATCCAATGCTTTCCTTATTGTTAACCTTACACGTACCACCACCTTTCATGTCCCTATACAAATTACATGTATCACAAGAATAGACCCTTGTGCATAACAGCCTCCTTGTTTTGTTTATAGCAATTAACTGGGTTGCACAGCAGTGATGTGCAAAAAGCAAACAAAGAAGAGGAAGATAAAAAGGGGATTGTATGATAATGTGGAGTTTTATTTCAACAAAGCTTGTTTGGTACCTAAGAGAATGCCTGTTATATAGGTATTACGAGTCTTGCTTATTTGGGCACATAGGTGAACGCTTGCTAGCTAAACATGATTACAAGTGTTTGTACACAGCCCCTCCAAGACACTTGTGTTCTTGCTCATTATCAAGACACTACTTAAAGGCAGCAAGACCTTTGCGCACACCCATTCTTATTCTGGCACACAATTACAATGTATCTCCCATTGCATTCTCTGATATGAAGTGGCTCAGTTGGCCATGTCCGAGATTTAACTTTATCAGCTTCTCTGGCAAGTGTCTAAGCTTAACTCAGTGGTAGCAATGATCATCTCATTGGTCCAGCATTTTGCACTCTTAACCTAGGTGTGATTGTTTAAATCGTTTAGCTGTGTTGCCATTGTCTTCAAGAAGTGTACATAAACACCAGTAAAGGGTAATATCCTGCTTATTCTTCGCCTATGTGCATTTGGATGCATGGGTGAATACCGGACTTTGTTGATTGTCTGTTCTCTGCCACTTACTTTTTTTTCCTTGATATTTTTTCATGTTTTCCTTTTAACCTACCAAATAAAGAAATCGATCCTTTCCTTCCCCTCACTGTTGAATTTTACTTATAATTTGAGAAGTCCATGATCTTAACAGAAATTATGTACCTGTACAGTTTATGGATGAAATTGGAGAGAGGCAACATGTGTGGCAGACATCATGGGCTATCAGCACTTGCTTTGTTGGTGGTATAATTATGACCCATGGTGATGATTCTGGTCTAATGCTACCACCAAAACTTGCACCAATAAAGGTACTTGTGTATCTCTATTAGTGATTTCTCAAGTTAGCATATATGTGTTTGTTATTATCATTGTTGGTTTACATGCATTTAGATCAAAGGTACTTTGGTACTTGTCGGGGATCTTTCAATTTTATGTACTTGATCTAAGAATAGAGATGTTTCATTCTTTTAAGGAAGCTTGTTGTTGCTCTCTTTTGTGGTTGTAATATAGCAGCACATCCCAGGGGTGTGCTTGCTGTGTTCAGGTACTTGGACAGGCAATTTTTTGTCTATTGGAGAAAAATATCTCGTTAGGACAGTCTATGCATAAGCACTTGGTTTCAGTCTTCTGATTGGTGCCTGTATGAAAGTAAAGTTTAGGTTTTCGAGTTGCCATTTTCACGTTTAGTAGATAACAAACAACTCGTTTTATGAGTTATACTACCATTTCAATTTGTTCTTCCTATCTGTGTTGTGTTCTTCCAGGTGGTGATTGTGCCAATCTGGAGAAAGGAGAATGAAAAAACTGGAGTTCTCAATACAGCATCTTCTGTAAAAGAAAACTTGCAATCTGCTGGTATCAAAGTTAAACTCGATGACATGGATCAAAGAAGCCTGGGATGGAAGTTCAATTTCTGGGAGATGAAGGTCTGTTCTTATTCTTATTTTAAGTACATGAACAAAAGAAAAGATTAATAATTAATTAATGATTTAGCCCTCTAATTAATTATGACTTTCATTAAAGGTGCCTGGATGTGTCTCGGTCATTAAAACTTATGGTAATCTGTCAAAAAGAATCTGAACTGTACATTTCTTCTTGTGCCTGATGTCAATTTTGGATGTTTATGTCATTGTGTGACTAATGCAATGTGTTGGACTTGCTACACCTGGTCCTCAATTTTATTTTATTTAAAAAAAAAATAGTTTCGATGAGTCCCAACTGCGCTTTTGATTTTTTTTGTTTTTGGTGATTTTGGATCATCTTCATGCGCTATCAAAAATAAAATAACATTGTTTTGATTCATTTCCAAGCAAAAAGCACTTTGAAAAACAACTTCTACCATAGACCCTTATCCTTGTTCATAAAAAGAAAGCCTTTGAAATGTGTGGAACAGCCCTTATTTTTTCAAGCAAATGTTAAATAATACTTTAGTTTCAAGAGGGGTACCTCTGAGGATTGAAATTGGTCCCCGGGATGTTTCAAGTGGAAGTGTGGTCATGGTCAAATCAGGAGAGATGTTCCTGGAAAACAAGGAAAAATGTTGTAATATCCATGGAGCCTTCAATTTTAGAAGCTTACATCAAGGACAAGTTGGATGAGATCCAGTCATCTCTTTTGGGTAGGGCAACATCATTTCGAGATAGGTGCATTCTCTTGCTCAAACATTATGTGTAGTGGAAGCTTAGTTATGTGCATCAGTTATTGGATATGCGAGCTCTACTTTTCATCGAGGTCATCTATTATTATTTTTCAGAATTATAGCATAATCTCTTGGTGACGAATTTGTTTATAAACAGTGATTTCTGCACCCTGCCACCATAAAAATGCTAATATTTTGTCCATACCACTGCTGCTCACATCCTTTTCTTTGTGAACTTTGCTTTGATGTCAAGGCGGTAATAGCACCTACAGGCTTCTTTAGGAGAAAAACAGGTTGTGGTCTAATAATGCAAATGATAAGTTGACTTTTTCAAACACGTGAGGCATAATCATCATAGTAGACCATCCTACCAGAATGAAAAGGAATGCCAGCATGATTCACAGGAAGCAATAAATTGCTTTTTTACTAGCAAGAATGTAAGAATTGTTTTCCTAAGACCATAGGTTTTCTATTTCATATGTCATTAACTGTCACATGATGGAAACTGCCAAAGCAATGAAACTGGGAGTTTATGCTTCGTCTCAATAGCCTCAGGCACAGTGGGCAAATCTCTAGATCTAGATCTATAGTTACTTTATCATGGTGCATGGCATTATCGTTCTGGAAGCTTTGAGAGTCTGCTTCACCTGATTGCAATTAGGCTTTTTGTACTTGTGTAGTTGTGTACCAATTCCAATAATCACAGCCATCTGTAATGAAGTCCATCAGATTCCTGTATTCATCAAAAACATCTAATATTATTCTGACGTTTTCTTGCAGTAACATTGTGGATGTGGGCTCATATGATGAACTCAAAGCGGCAATATCCCTGGCTAAATGGGCAAGGGGTCCTTGGTCAGCTAGGTAGTTTATTTTGTTCTTCTTCATGTTAGTAGTGGATAAACAATTACAGTGTTGAGATCAAAGTAGGAGGGACTCACAGCATGTGTAATGCTATGCTGTGTTTGTTGACTGTAGTGATGCGGATGAATGGAGAGTAAAAGAAGAAACAGGGGCAACCATTCGGTTTTTCCCCTTCAAACAGCCTCAAGGGAGTAAAACATGCTTGATGACTGGCGGCAAGCCAGCAGAAGAAGTTGTGATTTTTGCTCATATCGACTCCTGTCTCACATCAGATGTTCAAATGGTCTCATTTGGGAGAGAGCGTTTACCCATGGTAAAGTTTGTCATGGATTCCAGTTCTTCCTTGTTTTAGTAGTTTTGATCAAGAGGGTGACCAAAGCAATGCATCATATTATTTTAATGGAGAAAGAGGAAAGATACTGTTTTAGGTGGTATAGACAGATTTCCCAAACAACCATTAGATGCGGGTTTTGTTGCGTGAAGTGTTTCCATCTCAATCAGAGATAAGAGTAAGTTGAAGATTGGACTTAAAATATCATTTTTGCAATCCCTTGCAACAATCAATCCCACCTTATTAAATTTCTTTGGAAATGTCAACTTGCTTTGTAACATGTGAGGTGCCAATCTAGGTCGTGACTGACACACATGGATTGGGTGGTACATGCTACATGTGTGCAGGTTGGACCTCTTGTGCAGATAATGCACATGAGGTGTAGACATGTCAGCTGCATGGATCATGATTTCATTATCTCGGTTAGAGTTCTTAGCACTCTATCAATTAATAGCACTCTCCTCTGTGTAGAGTCAAAAGTTTGAGAACAGTGTGCCTAGATCGGAATAGGTGGTGTCTGTCGGATAGTGGGCAAAATGAAGGGATAGAAATGAGAGAAGATGGTACAAAAGGACACAAGCACAACCTGTTTCGTTCATTCAGAATGCGAAGAAGGGTCAAATACAAGTGCAGAGTAGTAGGTGAGATCAGCTAACTCTCTAACCACCCTTCGTCATAAGTGGGATGTTAATATCTTCACCACAATATTTGGATTAACCTGATTGCATTGTCTGTGATTTGCTGGTGGATGCTTTGCTTGCTGTCCTTGTCTGGAAAATGGTGCAGTTAGGGTGTGGCTATGCTAAAAGCATACCTTTCTTACAACATTTTAGATCGAAAAACACTTTGCATGCAAACAAATTACACTCTAAATTCTCGTACAAACTCATATGTCATCTAATAAAGGATAAGAAGTGCTGGTCCCGAAAATATCAAACGATCGGTTAAGAATGACAAGTAGCAATATGGAAATTTCGTAAGATTTGTTTGTTTGCATGCATAGCATTGCTCCTAGTTTCATCGGATCTCTCAAGACAAAATGTTGCAAGACGTCTGTCAGAAGATTTTCTAGAGAAATGGTGTTTGTTAGCTAAGAAAAAGAGGAGGGAAGATAACCGCCTGTGTTGAGTCTTTTCCATGGCCTTCCCTAGACCTGCTTTCAACTAAATAGCTTTGGAATGGTAGGAAGGAGGAGAAGAGACAACTTGAGGAAATTTTACAGGTCTAAGGAGGGAAGGAAAGTGCAGCTTCTTTTTTTGTTGTAATAATATTTTTTTAAAAAAAAAATTATTTTTAATACCGTCTCATCAAAATAATATGAAATATTAAAAAAATTAAATTGAAGAAAAAAATTAAATTTTTTAAAAGCGATACAAAAACAAACAGTAACGGTGTCGTACGGTGACAATGCTAAAAGGGGCAGCTACTATGTGCCGATGGTAGGGTAGGATTCAGAGAGTTCCCAAAGAAGCTTAATGGGAGCATCTGGGTCGTCCGTGACTGGTGAAAACTTGCACTCAAGTGGGTCCTTTTGATGACGTGGAAGGATCAGGTGCGCTTCAATTTTTTGGAAAGGAATCTTGACTTTATCAATTGTGGTGGGGTTCCTGGCGTGGAATAAAAGTTAACGCGCTTACGTGTGGGTCCCTTTTGAAAATAAGATATTAAATAACAAATATAAAAAATATAAAAAAAGGAAAGTATCAAATTATTGAAGAAGGCAAATTGCAAGGTGGTGGGTGACGCAAAGAACTTTTCTTTTTCTTCCTTCCTCCTTTGTCCCACTCCCTCCTCCTCCTCCTCCTCCTATTCATCACTTCTTCTTTGGGCAAATTCGAAAATACAACAAAGTTATAGTTTAATTAAAATAATATTATTTTCAATTAATTTTTTAGAAAAACTAACTAATATTAGAATTAGATTGATGAAATTCCAAGTTAATCGTTAAGCTAATATAGTATTGATAATTTTTTTATTAAATATAAATATATATTTAAATTAATATGATTATAGATAATACACTTGCTCAGGGCAGGAGGAAATCCTCCAGCTGACATTTATTATTTAATAAATAAATTAATAATTCATATTGAAAAAATAAATTCTCTTATAGATAAAAAAAAATATAAAAATAAAAATAATTAATGCTACCCACACGTGCTGGGTATGATGAGTTTCGACTGTCTGGGATTGAGAAAAAATATTATTCCCGAAAATAATGAAATGTTCATAGACACATTAATAGAAAGAATTAATTGATACATTGACTGTCGCATTAATAAACATTATCGTATGGCGTGGTTGCTTGATCTTTGATGCTCTTGTGATTATTCTTGTTTCAGTGCCCTAATTAGAATTTAGCACAGCTAACTATAGTTTATTAGCAATTATTTTGCATAAGATTTAGAGGGAGTTTAAGTTTTTGGTTGCATTTACTTTTTAAAATATTTTTCATTTAAAAAATATATCAAACTAATAATGTTTATTTTTAAATTTTTTTTGATACCAGCGAATCAAAATAATTTAAAATACTAAAAATATTAATTTAAAATAATAAATTTAAAAATAAAAAAAATATGATTTGTACCTCATTCCTAAACACTTCCAATTGCATCACACTGCTACCTCTAGTGTTTTCTAAGTTCTACCATTGGATTTTTTTCTTATGATATTTGGCAATACATATATATGTATACATATATATACATACATATATATATATATAGCGCTGACTATTCAAAACAAAATAAATGATTTATTTTAAAAAAATATAGAGCTCAAATTATAATTATTAAACCCAGATTGATCCAGTTGGTTAACTTGGTGGCTGAACTGGTCCAAGTTTGTCAAAATACTAACCAGTGCAACTACCTAGCTAAACTTGGTCCACCCAACAAGTTAACCTATGACCTAAACAACTCGAGCAAACTTGGACGAGATTCGAGTGACTCTCCATGCTAGATTTGAGATCTTATCTCTGTTTGGATCTTTCTTGTCTCCCCTAGCCCCTCTAGGTGCGACGAGTCTCGCTATCTTCCTTGCTAGGGGACAAGGCCAGGTTGTGGGAGGAAGCGTGGTGGGAGAGCTTACCGCAGTAGATCTAGTTATAGTGATTGTAACATCGTTCACAAACATGGCATATAAGAGACTGTCTTTGAATACCGATGATCAATTGTTGATGATAGGATGATGAGAAATTGTCTTTGGATGAGGATGATCATTTGCTGATGCAAAGTGGTGGAAGGGGTGGAGGCGATGGGGTTGGGAATAATGGTCATTTTAATGAAGTAGGAGCGGCTTTTCAAAGGCTACTTTTTTTTTTTTTTCAAATATGAGTATTTTTCTATATCTTTTTTTTTTATTTTTTTTAGTTGGTTATTAGCATTTTTTAAAGTTTACTATATAAATATTAGAAAAGTATTTTATTTTTTTAATATGAGATTTGAAATCCTTTAGTATATATACTTTATGTTCTCAAGAAAAAACTTATTTTTTTAATGTGGGATTTAAAGCTTTTTCCAATGTTGGATTTAAAGTTTTTTCATATATATATTTTATGTTCACAAAAAAAATTATAATGTGGGATTTAAAGCTTTTTCATATATATATTTTATGTTCATAAAAAAAATTATATTTTTTCAATATGGAATAAAAAATTTTTTGGTTTAAATAGTTCTACTTAAAAAACTAATATAATATCTTTTGAATGTAAGATTTGAAACCCTTTAGTATATATACTTTATATTTACAAAAAAAAAGTTATGTTTTTTTAATGTGAGATAATTTTTTTAAAAAATATTTTTTTAAACTTCATTATTTACAATATGCGTAGGCTATATTCATATGATTTTTTTTTTTTCATATGAAATATTAAAATTTTAAATATATTTTTAAAATTTTTTCCGGGTTAACCCAAGTTAACTCGGATTGACTCATAAAACCTGAGATCAAGTCTCTTAACCGGGTCAATACCCGAACCGGGTTGATAACTATCATTCAAATTATAGTTAATAATATCCTATTAGTTATAATTTTGTCTACTTAACAAATATATTGTATCGAAAAAAGTTATTTGCTATAATCTATTTTAATGACAGATATAGGTAGAAGTAACCAAAAAAAATTAATATTTTGGATTTTATTTTATTTCTTTTCTTTTTGTCAGTAGAATGCCATTAATTACTTATATGTACCATAAAATTTTTCCATGCCATTATCATAGCAGCCACTCCAAAAAATTCAATTTCTCGTGTTTTTTTTTTTCAACTCTCAATCCATGTAAACTAGTTGAAAGAGAGTGAAAAAGAAATCATAGCTTACTACCATGACCTCCAGAGCAACCATCTTCACTCGAAATATATATATATATATAGACAAAAATCACAAAATTTTACAGTAAATTTCACCTGGGCTTTTGCAATAGCTGATGCCTTTTCACAGCAACTCATATGATACCCATTCTATCGTGTCTTGCGAGATAAAAGATAGAGACAGTGAAGAAATAAGTATCATGTTCAGTTAAAAGATACAAAAATAAATTTGTTTTGGGAATAATTTTATAGTAAATAATTATATCTTCAAAATACAAGGTATAAAAAAGCTCTTAATATCTTTGTCAAAAACTCTTAATTTTAAAATTATTTAACTAAAACATTTAAAAATAAAAATAATTATTATCATAATTTTAAAATCTAACTCGAGAGTCAATCCAGGACAAAATCAGGGTCAGTGGCCGAGGCTCGGGTCATACGTCGAATTTACTTGAGTTAATAGAAAAATAAAATGATTATTATCATAATTTTAAAACTTGATTCGAGAATTGACTCAATACAAGAATTGAGTCATGAGTGAGATTGACTATTGATCTATGTCCATATAAAAACAACAATGATTATTATCATAGTTTTAAAAACTTGACTCGGGGTAAGGTTTAACTCACATATTAAGAGGGAGGGTAAGGTTTAACTCACATATTACAAGGGTTGATTTAAAATAAAAATAATTATTATCATAGTTTAATTTAAAATAAAAATAGTTATTATCATGGTTTAAAAACTTAGTTAACTCGAGGCAATACCTAAATCACAGCTCAGTAGGGTAAGTGTAAAGGTCAATGTAAGGATAATAGTTGTTATTGTTATAGTTTTAAAACCTGACTTTAAAGTTGACTACAGCAAAGCCTATGTCATATGTTGAGAGATCAATAAGGGTTAACCTGAGTTAATACATGAATAAAAATTATTATAATCATAGTTTTAAAATCTAACCGGGAGTTGAATTGATATAAAGCTCATGTCATGGATCAGGATGATCAACTCAGTTAATCTAGATTTTATAAAAAAATCAAACAATCTTGTTTTGATAATTTTTTTTTAAATCAACAGGTTTTTGACCTGTATTTTATATTATGTTGATTTGAGTTTTTTATTAAGTTAGATTAAATTAATATTTTCTCTATTTTTTTAAACTTAGATCTATACAGGTCTCAAATCAACCAATCAATTCAGTCTTAGTTATATAACTAATATTATTAATTTCAACACTCAATATAAATTATATAAACTAAAGTAAAAAAAATAATATCTAATTTTTTTAAAATATATAAATTTGATAACAATACATGTTAAGGGGTAAACTATGTTTTTTTTCATATTTTATTTTATTTTATTTTATATGTCATAACAAAATAAAATACATAAACAATCATTTTATCTTATATATCTATATTAAATACAATTTTATATTTATCTTTTTTTGTTATATTGTTTCCCAATCTATTTTTTTTCTCAAAGGCTACAAAGTTATAAAGAATAATATTTTTTTAATATAAATATTCAAGTTAGATTATCCATATCTCAACTAATTTTACCATATAAAATAAAATACTGCCCTAAATTTCGACCATTATGTCTTTATCTTATCATGAGTTGCTTTTTACATTAGGATAAAAATTCCTTTTGCTTTCTCTCTGTCCTTTACTGATAGTTAATTTGGGTGTTCACATTTTTTCTCGAAGAAGACTTGAAGTGATTATGATTTGAATGATTTTCCTTTTCTACCTAACAAATTCCTCTCCAATAATGCAACTGTGTCTCAATTTTTTTTTCAATTTTATTTATAACTTTGGAAGATTATATGAATCCTTCGATAATTTGATAACGACTTGCTCATGATACAGATCATACAAAATCCTTTGGAAATCTCATAAACTTTCTTTGAAACTCGAGGATTGGATGTATTCAAAACAACAAGGAGAAAAAGTTATTGTATTTGATTAGTATTCTATGATAAAAAAGTTTTTGTCATTTTAAAATAAAAAAAGTTTATAAACATATGTTTCTCCTATTTTTATTATTTTTATCTTGAGAAAGTAATGCTATCTAATAAATATATTGCCTATAATTTTTTTCATCAATGAAGTGTAAATATTCAATTTCTAAATTCTTTCTCATTTTTTTTTCTTCAAAAAAATTTAAATGATCTTTTGGTGGAAATCCCAGCTAGAGTAGATTGCTCTCATATGTTTGGTATTATAATATACAGTATTTTTAATTTAAAAATATATTAAAATGATGAGTTTTTTTTTAACATTAATATATTAAAACCATCAAAATAGAACTTTAAAAAATATAAATTTAATGTATTTTAAATAAAAGATATTTTAAAAAACAAAAATAAAAACGATACAAAACAAGAAGATAGATGATATTAAACTTCTAAATGTTGAAAAATCATTCCATACATCTAAGATAATGCTTGGCATTATCATATTTATGCATGATCATCTACTCCTAATTAATTATGTTTTGCTGTATTACAAAGGAAACATTATAGCCTACCATTTATTAACAAAAAATAAAAAAAAATCTCTAACCTAATTATCATATTTCATGGAAAGCTTCCCATGGGTCTTGCGTATCCATCCCCACGCCCTTTTAATTCAGGGATGAGAATGTCTCAAGTTAGGTTAAGTCTCTTGAATTCAGAATCGACTAGATTTTTATTTTTATAATATTTTTCATATTTATTGAATAATTGTATTAAATTATATATAATTATAGAAAATTAAAAAAATAATATAAATAGCGGGGAGCTAAGTTAACATCCAAACTTTAGTTTTTTAGTACAAACAATGTAATGCATAATATTTTTTAATTATAAATTTATTAAAATAGTATTTTTTTTATGTTACATATTAAAATAATCAATAAAAAAACATAAAAAACACTTAAAAAAGAGTTTTAAAAAACATTTTAAAAAATAGAACATTGCCAAACAATTTCTGGTGCTTACCTTTTACATGGATGCTACGTTACTGGGCTTTAATGTTTCAGCTAAAACTTCTTACCGGGCTGTAATTGGGCCTGTGCCCATTGACCCGCTATTGTTTTTTTTTTTTTTTAAATAAAAAGGAGATGAGAAAGACGAATACACCACCACAACTTCTGAAGAATAAATCAAAATAGGAAACTTCTCAACAAAAAAAATAAAAAATAAATTGGAAGATGCCGTGATTGTCACCAAAACCCAAGGCTAAAATAGGCCCTTTGTCCCCTTGCACACTATTTGACTCTTTGACTTTTTGCATGAATACTTTGCTTGTACATCATCTCCGAGCATCAAGTCTAAGACACAGTAAAGGGCAAATTAAAAATAAAAACACAAATAAATAAATTTAAATTTTGAAAGTAAATTGATGGAAATAATACTAATTAAAATAGGAAAACATGCAAATAAATCATTCAAATCTTTTCTTTTTTTCCCACTAAAATACAATATATCCTCAAATTCCCAAGAAACCACACACCCACAAAGCATAAATAGTCAACAGCGGGCAACCAGGAAGGAGGGCATTATGGTCATTTGGCGAGAATAAACAAGGGCGGTTTGGGTATAAGGTGGAGAATAAAAAAGGGGCAAAGATAGAGATAGGGCTTTCGTGGCGTTGATCTAAAGTTTGTTCTTTAAAGCAAGACATTGGCTTCCTTCCTTCCTTCCTTTGTTCTTAGACAGAAATATCTCTAAAAAATTCTCTCTACTAATCGGAGTTTCGTCGATCGGAATCTGGCGAAGGTTACTTAAAATACTCGAAGAATTGAATATTTCTGAAGAATTTGCTGATCGGACTGTCTTCTATGTTCTGTTGATATTATTATCATTAGCTTCAAAGACTGGAGGAGGAGGCGGCGGCGGCGATTGTGAATATTATTAAAGGAATAGAAAAACAATATCTATAAGACAAAAAAGGTATTATTTTGATTAGTTTATACGATTTGTTTGTTTTCTTGGAATTACTGGAGATATAGATTTCTATGGCTTTTGTGTGTCGACGAGAAGAGAAGACGAAAAGCTTAGATCAGGAGGAGAAGTCAGATCCACTCCCTGCAGAGCAAGATTTTTGAAGTCAGGGTTTTCTTTGTTGCAGTGAGATTTGGAATCTGCTTTTTTTTTTCGGTGATGGGTTCTTCTGTTCCAGTTGATTTGTTGTATCGGATCTGTAATTTCCGAATACCCATTTGCTTACCATCTACTTGTTTTTGAGCAAATCCATCCATCGCAGGCAGTGAATACATGGGTTTTCTTCTCTGCTTATGATTGAGATTAGAAGATGACTTCCTTTTTAATTGATGTTCTGGATGATCTTTGGACCAGACACAATTAGTGTCTCTAGCAACTAGATTTGCTGTCTTGTTTTGTTGTTCAAACAACTATTTATTTGCAAGTTGGTGGGCTTAGGTTATAGAAAAAATACTGATGAACTCTATCTCTACTACGTCTCATGTTCTGTTAATGACATACAAAGAAGACCTGCAGCAAAGATATATAGAATCTGAGCCGAGGGGGTCTTTGCAGTCCTTCAATTATGTTTAACATAATCTCCTTGAAGATCTTGTTATCAGCGCTGAACTATATGACAATGTGCTGAAATAGCTGTTCTGATTCGTGTAGAATTCCATTTTGGTTGAGTTGCTGATGTTATTTCCCTTGTTTTGCAGGTAGGAACGGCAGCAGCACGTTAGAGGGTTAGATCTGAGGAAATTTCTTCTGTCAAGATTGGGGGAGTCAAAGTAAGTTCTGGGATTTTCAATGTTTTCACATTTGTATGAAGTTTTGATTGTTACATGGATGGTGTTAATGTAAGAAGAACTCTATTTATGAAAAAGAAGTGATTTGTCATTGTAAATTGATAATTATTTGTTATTTGTGGCTAGATTTTTACAGATTTGGTAAGGGTCTCTGTGGTAGATTCATATTAGTTTTTATTTAACTGACAGATTTGTATTTATTTTTTCAGACTAAATCCTGTACCACTCCTGTGGTCAGTAGAAAGCAAGGAGCAACAGCGTCCTGCAAGACTTTGAGTGGTGGGCCATCAGTTGATGGGCTAGGAATTATTGGATCTGGGAGCATGATGAGTGCAGTAGGTCTAGAACTTACTAATTTTATAAATCCTGATTTGACCTGGAAGACAGTTACAAAAGGCTCCCGGAGTGTCTCCAGGCGTAAACCAGTTGTGAGAAGCTTTACTGTTGAGACAAAGCTATCAGATGAGAGTGCCAGAAATGCGGATGATATGACAGTTTCAGATACCGAGAAGGTTAACATTACACTACTTTCTTCTTTGATATTTGATCTTGCATTTCATTGTTCTTGATCGTGATTAGCACCTCCATGCTATGTGAGGATTTTAACATTAGCTTGTCTCTGTTGCAGCATGGTGTGGCTGTTCTTGGACGTCGCTTCAGTGGGAAAAATGAGAAAATTGAGCATGTGCCCATTAAAAAAAGAAGATTCACAGCCCAGGGTCCTTCAAAACCTTCTCATACCACATCTCCACACTTTGAAGTGGTTCTACCCAATTCAAGTGGAAAACGACGACGTAGAGCAACTGATGTGACTGTTCCAACTATGCTCAGTCTGAAGACTTCAGAGTTTAATGATAAGTTTGATTACAGTGACGACTTCTCAGGTATTGAGATACTTGCTGCTGTTGCTTGCGACAACAGTATGATTAATGATGCTGCTTGTGTTGAAGAAAGTTCAGTAATGGAAGAATCAACACGAGAAGGAGGGAGCTCATCTTCCTCTGCAGTTCTGATCAAAGAAACTGCTGCATCCCCAAAAGATATGGCACATGAAGATAAAACAGAGGCTTTCTCTCTTCAAAACAATGAAGTTACAGCGTTGCCTTGTGTTGAAGAAAGTTCAATAATGGAAGAGTCAACACAAGGAGCAGGCTCATCTTCCTCTGCGGCTCCGATCAAAGAAACTGCTGCATCCCCAAAAGATATGGCACATGAAGATAAAACAGAGGCTTTCTCTCTTCAAAACAATGAAGTTACAGCGTTGCCTTGTGTTGAAGAAAGTTCAATAATGGAAGAGTCAACACAAGGAGGAGCGGGCTCATCTTCCTCTGCGGCTCCAATCAAAGAAACTGGTGCATCCCCAAAAGATATGGCACATGAAGATAAAACAGGGGCTTTATCTCTTCAAAATAATGAAGTTACAGTGTTGCATGCATCTGCTGCAACCGAGGAAGGCGGAACAGGAGAAGGATCTCTATTGTCACGGGATGAAATGTTGAATTTGGACTTGAATGTTGCCTGGGAGCAATCTTGTGATACTTTGAGCTTTGATCCAAGTGAAAATGATTTACAGATTTTCAAGGCTAAACCTGAAGCCTTAGAACAACACAATCCTCCTGATAGAGTGGTTTCATCTGATTTACATCGGGATAATACACCTGTTGATTTGATAGGCTTGTCTCTTGGTACTTGTGAATCAAATGGAGTGGAACATCCATCTGAAGCATGTTCTCTACATGATGGAAATGATGAAGAGCTCTTCCCATCTCCAACTGGTAATGCTCTGGAACCCTCCATTTGTGATGTTGCCATTGCAAAATCTTCCAGTCAGATTGTTGAGGGGGAAGAGTCCCTAGATCATCCACCATGCAATACACTTCCTAGCCTTACCCTCAAGCAGTGTTCAGAAATATGTTCATCAGATGACCAAATGGGAAAAGTTTTGCATACGGAATCCATGCAAGTTGAGTCGATTAACATTTCTTCACACCATCTACCAAACTTAGAGAGAGTTACTTGCGAGATTGACCTCTCAATTTCAAATGATAATGGAGAGAATTCTCAGAAGGCATCTTGTACACATGAAGATGGGAAGTCAATTCAAAATACGAGTAGCTTGGAAAACTTCCCACCAATAGGACCTGCTTGGCTTGGAATTGAAGCTGGAAGTTGCGAAGAAGAAGCAGGTGGCTGCCATTGTTTGCCTGATAGTGGAGATATTTATGCATCCAGTCCGTCTGCTGAGAAAGGCCAACCTGTAATGGAAGTGGATGCTAGAGGAGCCAATGAAGCTTCTGCCGCCAGTAAAGCTGAAGTTCATTCTCCGGTGCAAGCTGGGTCTGAGGAACTGATGCAGAAGTCTTCTGCAGATTCAACTGTTACTCCCGGAGATGCATGTGGAGCACATGGTAATGGTTTTACAAGTGTTTCAGCTAATGTCAATATGGAAGATCTTGAAGATAGTTTTGAATCAGATGTTTATCAAGCTGGTAAGGTCATAGCTGGCACTGAAAATGATTTAGAACTTCAGGCTGGTTATGATTCTCAGTTTGAGGATGGGGAGTTGAGGGAATCTGATTCACGCTTTTACTGGGATGAAAATGGAGAGGATGGGGAAGTCGAGCATGTTGACTATGGGTCTGAATGTGATGAAGAAAGATTTTGTGGCATGGATAATGAGAAAGAAATGAAAGTTGAGAGAGGTTCCAGTTCAGGATCTGATGATGCTAGTCGAAAAATTGAACATGGGATGGGGGATTGTCTGAGAGATGAATCAGTTAGTCCAAAGACAAGAACTTCTGATGTCACTACTGACAAGGATTTCCTGTCTGGGGTTGTTGGATCAAGGACATCTAATAGAGATTTCCTGTCAAGCATTGAGGAGTCCAGTTCCATGTTTAGGAAGGATCCTACACTTAGGAGCAGGTAAATTGTATATTCTTTATCAGTTCTCTCTCTTTTAATTTTTTTCTTTGTAAATTGCGATGCTTTAGTTGCTAATCTGTGCTTGTTCTCATATTTCAGAGCCGGGAATATCTGTAATTTATATCCTCGAGATGAAAGGGATGCAGGCTCCCATAAATTCATGGGAAGGGACAGGCCTGTTCTGCAAATGCGTGGCAGAAGTCCTGGAGGCCATCGCTTTGTCAACCATGCAACAGGCTACTGTGACTCAGAGCGGCGATATTTATCTAATTATCGTGGCAATTACACTTCTGGACATCCTAGAACAAGAGGTGGATTTGATAGACGCAGATATATAATATCTTCAGACCATACCGATTCTGAAGGAGTAGGTTTTGCCGGATCTGACAATCGTGCTCGCAGGCGATTTGTTAATCCTTCTTCCAATGGTGCATATGAACGGATTGTCAGGAGGAGATCACCTACCAGCAGAGATGATTCATACCGGGTGCATACAGGAGCATTGCCTGTGAGAGATGGTAGTCCAATCAGGAGTGGATTTAGAAGATTTCCACGAGAGGTTGCAAGGGGAGGCTTGAGAGAGGAATACCACAGGCCAATGCCAGAGGACAAGATTGAATATTCTAATCGTTTTGCACCACGGATGCTTAGGAGAGAAAGAAGCATTTCTCCCCTATGCAGAGGACAACCTCGCTATCCCTTCACTCATAAGAAATCTCGGTCAAGATCCAGAAGTCGCTCTCCATCTTCATATTTACCAAGGGTCAGAAATGAGGTTTCAAGACTTCGTAGTAGGTCTCCAGATTTTAGGACTGATGCTAGGATGGATAGAGTGAGGTTGCCATTTCAGAAGCGTATTCCAGCTGATTTTGAAGAGGGGTTTATCCCCACAAGAAGAAATCACTTTACACAGCATAACCCCAGATGGTTTGATGATCGAAATGGTGGTTTAGATAGTTTCCGGGGAAGAAAATCACCTGTGAATATGTTCCGTCCAAATCAACGATTTGATTCGGTGCGTACCATCCGGAGATTGGATTCAGAGGATCAGTTCAGACCGACAATGCGATCCAGAAAATTTAACGATATGGGGAGTGCTAGCAGGGGAGGTGAATTTGATGGTAGTGATGATGACAGGAGAAAGCATAACAGATATGATATGGCTCAGCGAGTTAGACAATATGATACGGACAGTCTGCGGCGGTTCCGGTTTAATGCAGAAGATTCATTGGTGGCTAATAATGATACTCCTAACTGTGATGAAGGAAATAGAATAACTGACAGAAGGCCTGGAGGGGCGCATAGGAGAGATGGTGAAGAGTAGTTTATTTGAGAGATCACCAGAAGAGTAGAGCCTTCGCCTTAGGTTAATCTGCTGATAGATAGTTCCTTTTCCCCCTTTTGTTTTTATCGTTCAAACATTTAAGTTTTGGGCAGGAAGCATCTCAATTCCATCGTTTTTTTCTTGCTGGTGGTGCTTGTGTGGTTTTCCTTGGCAAGATCTGCTTCTCTAGTCATTAATTTTTTCCCCTTCCATAGGAGTTAGATTTTGCATATCTTACATATCTTCTTTCCTTTCCATGATGTTTATTTTCCCACCTTTTACCTATCCATAAGCCAACTCTGGCTATTTGTAAGCTCGGTTTTGAGGTCATTAAGGGTACAATGATCAATGGAAAATCAAAGTGGTTTTTGGTTTTCCTTCGCTGGTTATCTATCTTTTTTATCTCTCTTGCCATGCCATTGGCGAACTTCTGCTACCGGTTATTGCATGTACACACAAGGCTAGTAGGAAAAGGAAGCTCAAATCCGTTCTTTTTTCTTGCTTTTAAAGGTTGGGGGGGTGGGGGGTGATAAGCTTTAGACAAGTCCACTGTTTCTCTCTAATGCCATAAGCTCTAGACAAGTCCACTGTTTCTCTCTAATGCCAGAGGGATACAACTGGATTAGAGGCGCACCTGTCGTGGAAAATGACAGGCCGCAGTGTTTGATTTTCTTGGTCTGATTCAAAAAACTTGAATTCAAAGTCATAGAAAGAGAACTTGCCTTTGAAAATCTGCATATGATACTCCTTGTGTTTTTCTTTTCCTTCCATTTATTCTTGTGTGTTTCTGGAGAGCCAAGTTGATGCTCATCATCTTTTTTCAAATTTGTGATCAACATCCAAGAAGCATAGACTTGCTGTAAAGATAAATACCAGTTATAAAACTTCAGGTCAGTGGGCGGCTTGGAGGTTGGTGGGTTCGTCTATTTTATTATTATTATTTTTTTATCACAGTTTTATAACTAATAATTTTCTAAAAACACGTGGGAGATGTTATTCACAATTGTTTTCATTATTTTTTAAATTAAAAAGCATGAATAATACAGGTTTGTTTATATATATACACACACACCCTTTGAGCAATGAAAAATATTAAAATTATTTTTTATAATTTTATATTTAATTAGTGTCTTAAATTTAATTTTTATAATGAATATAATGTAAAGATTTTGTTTTTGGTTAACAATAAAAATTTTCTATTGTAAATTTTAATTTAAATAAAATAAAATAAAATAAATATTTTATGATCACAAATATAAAATATTAAGAAGACTAATATAATTTGTATTATAATTTCTTAATAAAAAATAGTTGTAATTTTGATATAATTTTTATTTTTTTGTTGAAAAAATTCCTCTTGATTTTTAATAAATAAACACGCTTTTTCAAAACTTAATAAAAAATAAAAACAAAAAATAATTAGAAAACTAAATTTAAAAAGCAAAATGGTTTTCTGTCGTTTTTGCCTCAGCAGTTTCTGAGCTAAGCAGAGTCATGGTCTCATGCACATGCTCGATTCTCTTAAGAATTCAAAACGACATGAAAATTCTTGTTTGTTTTCTTTTCAATGCCCTTCACCTTGCTATTATTATATCTCAAATAAAGTTAGATTGTGAGATTCAATTTGAAAATGGAATGATAGTTATATTTTAATTTTAAATCTGATTTCTGAATTTAGAACAAGCTATAATAATAAAAACTTATGGTCTTATTATAAAACCCAACATGGCTAGTTAATTGTCGGCTTGGTTCAGGTTTAGTCAAACCATCTTCTTATAAAATTTAAATTATTTTGTATTTTTGTTAAAATTTAATATATTTTATATGTTTTGTATCGTTTTGATGTAATATTAAAAATAATTTTTTAAAAATAAAAAATATTATTAACATGTATTTCGACATGAAAAGTTATTGAAAAAGTAATCACAACTATACTGACAAACAAGCTCTAGAATCATGTATAAAATGAACCGGTCAAACTTAGTTAATTGGTAGGTCAATTTATAGTTAAATTGACTAGGTAAAAAATTGAGTGAGATTCAATTTGATTTTTTTTAAACAATTTTATTTCAATATATAGTTTTGTTTAAAAATTTTGAAAAAATATTATTTTAGATTAAAATTATGTTTGGAGGCTATGATTGAACTGATTTCTCATCAAATTTTGATTTTTTTTCCGTGATTTTAGATTGTTGTAATATAATAATATAAAAATTCAATTTTTAAATAATAAAATAAATATATTATTTTAATACATTTCAAAAACAAAAAATATTTTCAACAACTATCACTGACTGCCAAACATGCTATTACTCATTAACTGCGTAACCGTAACCAGAGTTTTGGTCGCGTCATAGCCGGAGTATTATAACCATGCTTGTACTCGTTGCTTTTATAAAACTAATGCAAGAATCAAAAACAAAAAATATTTTCAACAACTATCACTGCCAAACATACATGCTATTACTCATTAACTGCGTAACCGTAACCAGAGTTTTGGTCGCGTCATAGCCGGAGTATTATAACCATGCTTGTACTCGTTGCTTTTATAAAACTAATGCAAGTAGAGATGTTGGGGACTGCAATGAACACTCAAAGGACTTCTGGAATTTACAAATTTTTCGAACCAAACTGCTAGATTCTAACATGTCTTTTTCTAAATCACCAGCTGAAGCTGATAGACTCAAAATGAAGATTATCTGCTGAAGATGAACAAATTGCTGCCACTTCTTGCCTCATCTTCCTTGGCCCGCTAACATAAACTCCTACCTTTTCTTCCTTGTACTCTGATAATATTTCTGCAAGAATCAAGAATCCAAAAATTTATATCAAAAGGAAATGGGATTTACATATAAACAAGTCAGTAGTACGTAAGAAGTTTATAAATTCACTCGTGGGAGGAAAGGATTGCATACTTTTCAGATTTGGCCTTTGACCTAGATGCACTGTGGTGGCTTGGCGAAGAGATTGGTGAGGAAGGCTTTCCAGTTCTGTTTCGGACACCAATGAAGTGGGTGATGGTGCTGGTGTTGACATATCCGTGGTTCGAATCTGGCTTGATTCCTTCGCATTCTCTCCTTTGTTCCACAGAAAAGCTGCAGAGGCAGCTATTGTTATGGCTATACACACAAATAACATGTTGAAAGCTGAACTTGCTGGGACAGGATGCTTCATGTTGGTATTGTGGTCGATTGGGTAAATGTAAAATCGTGTGAGAAGGCCAATCAAGATAAGGAAGATGATGAAAGAAGATGAGATTATCGCGCCGAGCCACAGCCAGCTGTTAGGTCCTAAAACTGCAGAAACTGGTCTATCTGATTGATGAGGCCTGAACAATATTGTTCTGATAGAATTCTGGTTCTCTGTTTTTGACTGTGTCTCTCGGGTTATGTAGGCTTCAATTTGTAACAGTAACCGAGATAGGTCAAGAGTGGTGCCAGAAACTGGGAGAAGAAGGTCAAGCATGGTGAGATCGACATATTTCTTGAAAGCACATATGAGGTGAATCCTTGGAGTCTTGCTGCTTGTTGTGTTGCATTTAAAGATGATCTCGCGGATGATGGAGATGAAAGGAGTTATGCCGCTTCCACCACTCACCAGTACTAGCCTCTCATACCTGGGACAATTTCTCTATGTTAGTTTAGCTGCCACAAAAATTTAAATCTTGATAGACAGATTCTGCTAACACCTGTTTACCTCGTAAAATTGGTTGAAGGAGGTCCATAGGGTCCTTCGATGGCGACCTCAAGTCGGTTAGTAGAAGGGGAGGACAAAATCTGATACAACTTATGAGACCAGCTTCCTTCGCGTTTGATGACAATACTTAGCTTATCAGAATCCATATTGCTGTTGGAGGTAACAGTGAAGGGATGCCATTGTATCCTGGAAATGCTAGGCACATTTATAAACGCAATGCTTGTTGGTGCATAGCTCAACTCTGGCACAACAATGAACAGAAGAGTGTCAAAAACATATCTCGAGAGTGGAAAATTTGATTGCAAAACCTTTCAGTAACATCTAGTTACAAAATCTTGAGTTCACCTGAATTCTTGGAGAAGTTCAACTCTACTGTTTCGCAAGGTAAAATGCGTGCTGCGACAGAGCGAACTTTTTGCTGAGATTGTAAGGATCTCAAATATCGATCGATCAAGAAGAGGTAGAAACCAGGAAGAATGAGGCAAGATTCAGCAAAACCAACATGGAACACATAGAAGATAACAAACATAACGTAGAGATGATGACTATAGTAGAAGAGCTCGAAAATCTTTCGCCTTATCCGTCCGAAACTTGTTGCCCACATGACCAATCCAGCAAGCAAAGCTATTTCTCCAGCCACATTGGAAACCATGAACTTGTCCCATTTGAGCATCTGCCACATTCAGCACAGACATGGCCCAAAGCTTCAGTAGCTAGCTCTAAACCAACACACAGTGACTAAAGTTAGCAGATTCCATAGAACATTACCTGTGAAATTTGATGTGTATGGGACCAATAAGTGATGTAGCTTAGACCATGAGCTGTGAAGATGACCATAGTAATATTCCCTAGCCATATATGGTACTTGATGCTTGCCTCTGAGGTCAGGCCAACAAACTGCAAAATTGAAGACCCTCTAGTCACTGGAAAGAAGAGAAAGGCCAGGCAGGCGTTCCCTGCAAGCCCTAGACTCAAAGCTGCACCTCGCAACTTAACTTCCCACCTGCCAAAAATATCCATAAATCAATAACCCTTTAAACACCAATCAATCCTTTTGCTCTGACATTGGTTGAGAAGGAGGTAAGGCTAGGCTTACACTTGAAATTTTTCTTGAGCAGCTTCCAGGGCAGCAAATGCAAACATATTATGCGTATATGAATACATGGACCAAACCAGCAATGCAACAAACATGGCCAGAAATGTTAGCTCTGTCCAAGAAACAATCCCCAGTGGACCTTTCGTTATCACCGGCCGTTTCAACAAGATAATCCGAGAAATAAACCTGATATTTCAAGAAAAACATTGATTCATTGGTTAATAATTTATCTTCCTTAAACATTGATTGTTTATTAATATATACCATCATGCATCTTATATTAATGTCACACTTACTAATTTCTCCGTCATGCATGTATATATTTTCTCGAGAAAAGAACTTTGGAATCAATTAGCTAGGGACCTCATTTTGGTTTGAGAAGTTCATATTTCTAATGTTCATACTCATTATCTCCGGCAAGAAACCTATCATTGGACTACAATAGTGTGTTTGTTTGCCCAAAATCTGATTTTTTCTTGTTTAAAATTAATTTTAGTATTTTTGAATTATTTTGATGTAATGATCTTTCTTGTTTAAAATTAATTATAATATTTTTGAATTATTTTGATGTAATGATCTTAAAAATAAATTTAAAAAATAAAAAAATACTATTTTATTTTAAAATACAATCTTGACCACACTTATAAACAGACCCTACAAGGTCAGACAAGTTTTAACTGCTCCAAGGATACCTATTAGCCTTTCCCTTCGTATAAGCTTTTCTTCCACAATCAACAATACTCAAATTTTTATATCATTATTTACCTGGTGCTATGATCATGGTCATACTTCTTCTCCAGATGAAGGTACAAGGAGCCAATGGTAGCAATGAAGAGGATAGGAAATGCATAAATCAGTGTGGTTGTGCCTATATATCACAGAAACAGCAACAACACAACATGAGCATAAAATTCCTCTCTTTTTCTTACAATGAGAAAACTAAAAAACCTGAAAAAACATACCTTGTTCTCCAAGATAAGTGGAACTTGTTTTCTTCAGAACATCAGGCCACCAATGCAAGTAAAAGGTATTAGTAGACTTCATAGACCAAATCATCATGTATCCCAGAAAAACCACCATTGACAAAAAGGTCATCACCGCTGCAACCAGCTTCATTGCTGCACCAGAAGGTCCGGAACCCATCTCTTGCTCTCTATCTTGTAGCTCTACGTCTGGCCTTTATGAGTATATATAGTTAACTCCACCCTACCATATATATATATATATATATATATATCACACACAGAGAGAGAGAGAGAGAGAGAGGGAGAGAGAGAAAGACAGATTAAAGAACAGTAATTACTATATTTTATCTGAAATCTTTTTGATGTAAACTAACTAGCTACTAGTGAAAAGTCATTGTTCATGCATGTCTCAAGAGATATACAACCCAATGATCAAATTCAATTAATTTTCTTTATAAACAAAATACTTATTCATGTATTTTACCAAAGTAGTTCTTGCTCATATGAGTGTGATGGTCCAAATCATTCAATATCTATACATATATTTATATTTAAGTGACTTGTACAAGAAAATTATTTTGCTTTACGTATAGATACTGTAAAAGCTACATGGATGAAGGGGTTTTGCAAGACGAATTATGTGTCAATTATAGAATAAAAAAAGGGTGAAAAGTATTGGGATCCGTGACCAAAAAAGTTGACTTACCTGGGAGAAAAGGCAAGAGGTGCTCAAGTACGATCACTTTTGGCCACCATTGTTGTCTTGTTTTTTACAAAGCAGTGGTCATAAGCAAGACCAGCTGCTTGGCCTGCAATCATTTGTTTGTTTCATTTTCTTTTCTCACTTGACATATCCAAGATTTCGTCCGATTCTTTTTGCATTTAAGATTAAATCCCTTTTTTGGAAAGCATATATATTAAGAAATTAATTATAGAATTATTATATGTCCCTGATAATTAACGAGCTTTAATATACATTTTAGAAAAATATACGATTTGGATTTTTTTACCAAAAAATGATTATTCTGAGACAAACAAAAATATAAAACGAAAGTATTTGATTTGCGAAATATTGATTTTTCTTTTGGTTTTAGGAGTAAGTACGTAATTCTTTTACAGCTATATTAATTACGTACGCATCAACATTGACGAGTCCATGTTATAATCATACTGTTATATATTTCCATTAATTATTTGCAAATCTTCAAAGAAACTGTCGAATTTTTATTTATTTATCGAATGTTTAAAGAACTTGGTACAAAACAGCTAGACCTCCACCAACTTTTGCTACCCAACGATTTGGTATCTTAAAGACCTGGAATTAATTGTCAGTCTGCAAGATCCCAAGTTCACCTCTTGCTAAATATAAATAATTCCATGGAGCCATCGAGCTTGGATAAAGCTCATGAATTAATCCTGATTAAAATTCTTTGTCGAGAATGTGTTCATTCAAATTAAAAAAGATTTCGTATCTTAAATCATGCCTGCAACAAGGCGTCAACCTTAGGTATATATCTTCAGCTAATCATTCTCTTGAAGGCATTAAAAATTAATCAACATCCTCTAATTTTATCGATGCCAGCGCTTGCTCAATCCAATTTTATTTAATTTTGATTTGATTTAGGACCGTCTAAATGGTATCTCAAGCAAACAATGATATTATTATTTTCGAAGTAGGTTTTGGATTCATTGCATGTAACAATTAGTTATTCGTCCATGAAAAAAAAAATTATACTCTGTCGACATTATCAGTACTTAATTAGTTGCACCGTGCATGTCAAAGAAAAACAATTCCCTCCTGTTCAGATACGATGATGACAACATCGACTGTTTTCATGTCGGAGCGAAACCTTCTTGTAACACTTAAATTGTAATTACAAATACTTATTTAATAATATATATAATCATATTAGAAATAATAAAGATTTATTCAGAGTTTATTTTTTTTCCCTTCTCTTTCTTGTAATACCTATCTCTATCTCTCGAGTAATAAAAGCAGCAAGAACCATGAAGTAACAAAAAAATAACATGTTATAATGAAAACTAAACATATTTACCATGTCCAAGAAACAAGAAAAATAACATTTGAGAACATATTAATGCTAAGAAACCCTACTAACAAGTAAAAAATAAAAATTAGCAACAACATGATATAATTGATGACACAATTTTATTTCGTCGTTTCTCTTTAATTTTCCAAAAAAATAATAATTCATGGTACGGACCTTAATGGTTATATTAACATTAACCGCGATTTTCATGATATAATTAAGACGAACTTAATAGAAGATATATATAATAGTAATTATGGTGTCATTATTTTTAGAGACAAAAGAGGTGATTGTTAATATTTTATCAACCAATGTCAATATCTAGCGAAATTGGGAACTGCGTGCCTTTTCATATGTTCTTTTGAAAATTAGGAGAATTGACCATTAAGCTATTGATGATGATTCATTAGCAAAAACATCGATCTGTTCATACTGGCAATTTCCCCCAATTCTTTATGATAAATGATCTTGGGATCATTAAAGGTTAATTTGAATCTTAATTACTACTTGCAAGTAGTGGTTGATAAAGGGTTTACGTCATAATCTATAAATTTTAATGTGTTGTCGCTGAATTAGGATTTTTGTTCCTTTTTTGTTTTCAGAGAGAGATTTTGATCTCTAAATTTTAAAAAATATTTTATAAAACCTATTTTTGGTTGAGATTGATTTGATATTTATATATATTTGGTTAAAAATATTGTTAAGATTAAGGTTGAATAAAAAATAATTTAATGTGTTTGGTTTTAAAGGCTTTTGAAATTGAGATTATAAAATAATTTTAAAAAATATATATTAATATTGATGGTTTTTAATTTAAATATTATAGATTTAACTATTGTTATTACATCATGAAATAAACATTACTTTATAAAAACTATTTTTCATTGTTCTATTAAACTATCTACAATTTCATAACATATAAAATACATCTGATAAAAACTATAATTTTTTTGATTTTTTAAGCGCGTAACAACAACATTAGGTAAAATATAATCAGAAACAAAATTGAAATTGCGATCAAATTTTATAAATACTACGTCATCAAGCGATCTGTGTTTAATTTATGTAGTGTCATTGAATAATGTTAAACACTAATTTTCAAATAAAATATAATTAAAAAATAAAAGATAATTTTTATTTTTTTATTTTACTGGATCGGACTCAGTTCAATGCATATTGAGTTTTGGACCAAACCTGGTCCGGCTAGAACTAGTCCGATCTAAACAGTAGAGCTGGCTACACTGTTCATGTTAATTACATTGTTCACTGAACAGTGCAATTAACATGAACAGTGTGCATAAGCCATTAATCGCTTTTCTTTCCCCTGTGTTTCGAACGCAAAAACATCATGAGATCCATAAATAGTTAATTATGTTTTTTCTTTATCAAACATGTTGCATCTGCGTTTTAAACAAAACGCAGACGCAACCTCATTACCAAACAGCTTTTTATATATATATATATATATTAACCTAAAAATATAAATTATTAGATAAGATACTGAGATATAATTTATATTAGTTTTTAACTTATTTTTTTAAATAAAAATATTTTGGATTTAAAACTTGTATAAATTCACATTACATATTTAATTTTTATTAAATAAATAAGAATGGTAAGATTTGAACTCGTGATTATTTGATCATTAAAGCTATGATGTTATATTAAAAAATTAATTCAATATTAAGTGAGATTTTAAAATATAATTTATAATATATATGATTATTAAAATTTAAAAATAAAATTTTTATTTAATAAAGATAAAATTAGAGAGAGAGAGAGAGAACCTTCTACCTTTTCTTTTACTTAGTCGAATTAAAATTAGATCAAATCAGCCTATTTATTCTCAATTTAAGATGATGATTTTTTGACTAATCAAATGGCTAGATGAATGCCATGTGTGATGACATAAATGGACGGAGAATGCCGCCTCGCTTTGTTAAAAGTGAATTAGGGCTAATTTGATACAATCTAAAAAGTAGAGGGCTTGATTTGTTCAAGCTGGAAAAGTAAAAGGACCAGACACGAGCTAGGATCATGTCCAGCTTCAAATGGACTGGATACAATCTAATGCAAGCATGCGTACGCCTTTCCACATGATTACATTTTCTAAGTCCCTTGTACTTTAGTGCTCAGCTCCCCGTGAAGATGGTTTGTTTTACTACATACTTTTATCGGCTTCACTCCGAGCCTGTTTTACGAATTTTTTAAAATATTTTTGAATAAATTTGATGTAAAAATAAATTTTAAAAAATAAAAAAATATTAATTTAATATATTTTCAAATAAAAAACAATTTAAAAAACTAATATAAAGCCCACAAATAGAAACTTACAGCAAAATTATTGTACATAATCACAAAGAATTAAAGAGTCCTTGCTGTAGCTGTGGATGGTACTGACCAAACCCTACTTTTATTCTACTTAGAAGTATATATTACTAGCATCACCAGTTGAAGCTGATGGACTCAAAGTGCAAGTTATTTGCTATGCCAGATGAACAAATCTTGGCAACCTCGTGCCTCATTTTCCTTGGCCCGCAAGCCAGGACTCCAACATCCGAGGCTTTGCAATCGAACAAAATTCCTGCAATGCCAACAGGAAATGCTGAAAAATGAAAAAAGAAAAAAAAGATTGCAAGCTATTTAAGTGATCATACGAAGAAGATTGCAAGCTATTTAAGTGATCATACGAAGATGGAATTGTTTTAGTGGCATTTACTTACTCTTGAGATCAGGCCTTGCACGAAAATGCACCTTGGTAGCTTGAACAAGTGACCGATGAGGAAGGCTTTCGAGCTCTCTATCTGCGTTGTGAAACCATGAACCCGTTGATGGTGTTGGAGTTGGCACTTCCAGGTTCTGAATTTGCTTCGCTTCTGTGGCGTTCTCTTTCTTGCGGAAAAGAAAGACGGCACTAGAAGCTAAGAAAATACAGGTACAGAGCAAAAACATGTCCCAGAGTACAAAATAGGAAAAATGGTATATCTCCTCAGTGTTGTGGTCAATGGGGTAAATATAGTAACGAGTGACAATGCCTAGTATGAGAAGGAACATGATAAATGATGATGCAATTATTGCACCAAGCCATAGCCAATTGTTCTGGCCTAGACCGGCGCAAATCGGAGAGTCCAATTGATTTGGCTTAAACCAAATGGTATGGAGAAGCTTTTGGTTATCTGCAATAGGCTGCTCTTCCTCCCTGGTGATATAGGCTTCAATTTGCAGCTGCACTTGAGAAATTTTTGCGGGTGTGTCATTGATTGGGAGCAGAAGGTCTAGCATGGCAAGATCAGCTGAGTTCTTGAATGCACAAACAAGAAGGACACGAGGAACTTGATAGTTCGGTTTCGTGCTTTCGAACATGATCTCGCGGATTATGGAGATAAATGGAGTGATGCCACTACCTCCACTCACCAAAACCAGTAACTCATGCCTGTGGAAAGATAAACCAAACCTGTCGATGAGCACGATATCAGAAATCCATGTACAGTCTTCTAAACACAGGACTTCTTTCCAGCTAGTAAACTGACCTTAGAAAATGAGATGAATTAGGTCCATATGGTCCTTCTACAGAAACTTCAAGACGATCCACGGAAGAAGAAATTTCTTGGCAAAGCTTTTGGGACCAATTTCCCAGTCTTTTGACAGCTACGCTAAGCTTATCTTGATCCATATTGCAGCTTGAAGTTATAGTAAAAGGATGCCATTGTAGTTTCGAAATGCTAGGCACATTTAGGAATAATATGCTTGTTGGATTATAATACAGCCCTGAGGACAAGAATAGTAAATATTAATTTTATACTGATATATAATGTTTCGATTGCCGCATCCAGATCAAAATGTGTTCTAACCTGGACTCTTGGAGAAGGTCAATTCAACACTGCCACATGGTAAGAGACGTGCGGAGTCTAATCTAGCCCGTCGCTGTGACTGTAAGAATCTCATGTATCGGTCGATGACGAAGAGGAAGATCCCAGGCAAGACCATGCAGAAGTAGGCAGCACCAACATGCAATACATAGAAGACTATGTAGAGAATGTATAGCTGGTGGGTGTAGAAGAAAACCTCAAACATTTTACGCCGAATACGGTAAGAGCTAGTCACCCACATTGCTAATGCAAGTACAGCCGCAATCTCTCCGGCAACATTTGATACCCAGGTTTTGCTCCATTCCAGCATCTGAATGGTCCCACAAAAATTTTCAATGTGAAGAACACAACAAATTCAGGAAACACCATTGACATCACTAGACCCTCAGGCATTATAACATCAAAGCAAATAAGTTTAGTCAGCAACAACTCTTTGATTGGTCCACGTTGTTGCACGTCTTGGACACTGATAAGAAGTGTTGGGTTCGATTCCTTTTACAGAGGGAGAATGGAACCCAGCACTTTATGCCAAGAGGTGCTATGGCTAAACTCATGACGCTACCCCCTACATGCCTGACTTCTACGTGTGGCATTCTTTGATCCATGAGAGTCGAGAGATTCTTGAATTTATGAGCACTCAAACAATTTCTTTTTTTCTTTGCAAAACCGCTAAAGGACTAATGTCATCATAAAATAAAATGTAAACTCTCATGTACGTACCCCAGCAACGTGTATGCAACAACATGCCTTATGTCCTAATAAGCCTTTTTTTTCTTGTTTTCTTTTCATGTATTTTGATTTAATTGATGCTCACAGGTTGTAAAATTTCCTTCTCCCAATGCCACTTTTAACATGAAAAAGAAAGGAAAGCTTTGTGCAAAACGAATATGACCACCATCAGGTCCCGCACTTCTGTCCAACAAGAAAGACAACAAGATTCGTTTCCAAGAAAAAAGAGTTGATAAAGCTCTAATCACACAAAAAGTTGATAAGACTCGGATACCACACCTTTGATCTGATATTACAGGATAAAAAGTATAACCATACAAAAGCTAAGGGCCACAAGGTTGACCAGGAAGCCCAACTAAACGAGATTAGTAGTAATTTCAAGTACCTCAGCCATTTGATTAGTCATTGCCCAGTATATGACGAAACCTACAGTATGTGCAGCAAAAAGAATCATCGAAAGATGACCAAGCCAGATATGATACTTGATACTGGACTCAGAGGTAAGTCCAACAAGAGGCAGAATTGAAGATCCTCGAGTTACAGGAAAGAAGAGAAAAGCCCAGCATATGTTTCCAACATATCCAAGTCGCAACGATACACTGCGAAACTTTGCTTGCCACCTGCAATAATTGATGAAAAGAAACACCTCAGCGAAAGAATTTTGAAGAAGACTTTCTACATAATGAAAGAATGAGAGGTTTTCATGAAAAATTGATTCCAGCCAAGCGGGAATGAACAAAAAGATGAAAGGGATATGTCTTACACTTTCTCCCTTAGTTTATGTATGTGGAGATGACCAAAACTGACATACAAGTAGTTTCCAAGAGACCAGATCAAGAGTGCAATAAACATGGCTACAAAAGCAAGCTCCATTGCAGTAACAATTCCAAGAGGAGCCATCACGAGAGCCGGACGTCTTAAGAAGGACAAACGATTGCTTGCAACAATACTGCCAGTATAATGTACAGTAGTGTGGTAAACCTTTTGTATCAAAATAGTGGAAAGAACTGAAGTGGACTGGTAAGAAAAGAAAACCTTTTGGAGTATGAAATTCTCTGCTGCTGCTTAGCATGGAGATAAATGCATCCTAAGGCAGCAATGAACATCATCGGGAATGAAAGGAGCAGTAGATTTGTGCCTGTAGCAATGGTACAAAAATAATCAATGAGAAGAATGAAATGAAATGGAAAACAACAGAATGTTACCTGGATTGAGAATGGATAATCGAAAACCTACCTTGTCCTGAAAAATACGTTGAATTAAGCTTGCTGTTTAGCTTGGGAGTCCATGTATTTTTGTACAACTTCGTTGGCAACATAATCCAAACCACGAGCCATCCAAGAAACACCGCAAGGAAGATTAGCCTGAAGACTGTCATGCTGCTCATCTTCTTTGCCTTGTGCAGTTGTTATGGAAGGAGGCCCTTGCACACTAAGTTGCAAATTGTAACCCTGCAATTGCAAACTTTGTAAAAGTGCTATAAGTAAACAGCCTTTGAAAAGCATTTGTATACGACATAAGACCTGTCTTTTAGTCACCATCATTAGTGAAAGCACCAAGAAACAGCATGATTCATGCACATTTAAAACCCCATTTGTGGTAAATTACTTTCTGCAAGCAATGAGATTTGGCTCAATCTGGAAAGTCAAAAACACTTAAATATGAGAAAATGCCTCTTATAAGCTGGAAAACAGATAATAACTGCAGAGCGTGCTATAAATACATTTATAAATCCTTTTCATAAGCACCAAAAATGATGATTTATCCAGAATGACTTTTTATGCGCATATTTGCATACATTAAGATGCATAATTGTGTGCTGAACCAATTCAAGTCCCTTTCACTTGGTTACAGATTCTTTAGATATTAAGTACTTCTCAACACGAGGACACATCAGGAGCATATTAGAGTACAGATTTTCACATCTTACCAATCTGAAAGAAAAAGCTGAGGTCTGAAATGTCTCTTGCACGATTGATTTATGTGAATGTTATGCATCAATCTGGCATTCTGACCTCCTCAATCATTCTTCAATATATGTTCTTCTAGTTAGTGTCATTTATTTCAGCACAGTTCAGTTCAGAAACATGTAATACATAAGCTATAAAATATACAATGGTTACTGCTGGAAGTGCAGTTGACTTTCTATAGGCAATTCAAGTACAGTTGACCAGTGGCTGAATAGCAAGAGAGGGTGAGAATTTGAGAGCTTGCAATTCATGTAAGTCTGTTATTTACGATTGTGTTATCCCTGAGTTTTTCAAAACCACCATCTATTATCTCTCCCACCAATAATTGATATTAGAATCTCGTTCATAAAAAATTGAGGTATTTTTTAAATTCATTTGAATTTTTAAAGTTGTGAAAAACACATCCACAGCGTAGTATTCTTCATTATGAACAAAATGATGCAAACATCAGTCCAGTCAGAGCCTATGGTGATCCACAATTGCTGCCTAAAACTCATGCTCAGTAGCCCATGCCCCTAAAGGAAGAATACGAAAGACATACATGTACGCCATATTTGAGCCGAGGTGAGTCGCCCAAGCCGCACCATTTACCGAGCCTCCAAATCCATTTAACTGAGCCATCAAGCCATCTGTTGAAGAATTTTCTGGAATATTTCTGGTTCAACCTTAGTGAACTGATCGACATCCTAAATTAGTTTTTTGATTGATTCAACCTATTTGTGACTTGTTTTCAATTGAGTTGGATCAATTCTCTATAATTTTGATCATTTTGGATTTATCTATAGTATCTGTTATGTCAAATTCAACCCTTTAAAATGATATAGTAATTCAAAAAATAAAATGACTAAAAAAAATGCACAAACACTCATCTTGAAGCTGAACAAAGAAAATTATGATAATTAATATATCAGACTGAAGGCATTTATTGACTTGGGTGTATGTAGATCATGGGATATGATTATAATGAACTAAAATCCAAAGAAGTAGAAGATTCTTTACAAAAGGCACATAAACAAGTTCTCAAATCTAATAGAAAGAAAGATAACAAAGCCAAGACTATTATTTATCAAGGTCTCAATGAAGCCACATTTTAGATCATCACTTCTGTAGAAAAATCAAAGGAAATACGAGAGGCTCTTTAACAAAAATATGAAGGTGCTGACAGAATCAAAATGATTCGTCTCCAATCTTTATTAAGTGAATTTGAATCATTACAAATGAAGTCCTCAAAATATATTTCTAATTATCACACAAGAAATATAGTGATAGTCAATCATATGAGAATAAATAAAGAAGGCCTCATAGATGTTCGAGTTATTGAGAAAATTTTGAGATCCCTAAATCCAATATCTAATTATCTTGTTATTCATATTGAAAAGTCCAAAAAAGTGGACAAGTTGACAGTAGATAAGCTTATGAATTCTTTACAAGCTCATGAACAGAAGATTATGAAAAAAAAAATGAAGATAAGATAATAAAACATGCCTTGCAATAAAAATTATCCCTAAAAAAAGAAAATACGACTAAAAAAGGACTTTAAGAAGTGGATATACCACTCGAGGAAAAGATCAACAGGGACAGAGAGGATTTCAATGATCTTAAGAAAAAGGATCTTGGAATACAAGATTCAAAGGTAGAGGTGTCAAAAACAACACTAGAGAAGGACGAGGACAACAAGTATATATAGAGGAAAAGAAAGTGGTTACAATAATTGTGAAAGGACAAATATCCATTTTTATAGTTGCAGTCAATTTGGGCACTATAGCACCGAATGTTAAAGTAAAGAACCATAAAAGGTGCATAAACAAGCAATCTATACAAAGAAAGATACCGCTATAAGAGGATCAACTGCATTATTTATCCAATATAGACTAAGTGATAATAAGAATGTTTAATATCTAGATTCTAGAGCTAGCAATCACATATGTGGACAATGAGATTTGTTTGGTAATTTAGATGAGACTGTTTAAAGACAAGTCACTTTTAGAGATACCTCAAAAGTTCCAGTAAAAGGTAAAAGAAACATCTTAATTAGGTTAAAGAATGAAAATCATAGCTATATCGTAAATGTTTATTATATTCCAGCTATAAAACGTAACATGCTGAGTATAGGTCAACTTCTAGAGAAAAGTTATACTCTTTTCATGAAGGATCATCATCTTACAATCAAGGACTACATTGGAAGATTAATTGCCTATGTGAAGATGTCCAAAATATGTTTTCTCTAAATATTCAATATGATACAACAAAGTGTTTGAGTGTCATCACCAACAATGAAGAGTGGCTATGGTACCTAAGGCTTGGACATCTGAATTTTACAAGTCTGGAGATACTAACAAGTAAGAAAATGGTCAAAGTTATGCCTCATATTGATTATTCAGATGAAATTCATGAAATTTATATTCTTGGCAAGCACTATATAGCTAGTTTTACCAAAGAGGTCAACTAGAAAACAAAAAAACCACTAGAGTTAGTTTACATTGATGTGTGTGGTCCTATAAAACCAATGTTAATTGGACATAATAGGTACTTCTTTACTTCATTGATGATTATAATAGAAAGACATGAGTATATTTTCTGAAGAGGAAGTCAAAAGTGTTAAATTTTTTTAAAGAATTTGAAAAAAATATTAAGAAGAAAAGTGGTTATAACATCAAAACCATGAGATTTGATTAAAGTGGAGAATATATATCAAATGAATATGAATTTTTCTGTAAACAACAAGGCATCAGGTATTAGACAACGCCAACTTATACACCATAGCTAAATGTTGTTGCTAAGAGAAAGAATCAAACTATTCTGGATCAAAAAGTCTACTCAAAGTAAAGAAACTACCTAAACAATATTGGGTCGAAGTTGTGTAATATGTAGTGTATTCACTGAACCGTTTCCCAACCAAAATTCTACAAGCTATCACTTCAGAACAAGCATAGAGTGATCACCAATCAAGTATTACTCATCTTTGGGTCTTTAATTATATGGCTTATACAAAGATATCAGATATAAAAATGCATCTTTGTTGGATATGATGATAAAACAATAAGATATAAGCTGTATAATCTCATCATAAAAAAAATGATTATAAGTAAAGATGTTATCTTTGAAGAACATTAAACTTGGAAATTGAGTAATGATCAATAAGAAGTCAAATGGATCAATGTTGATCTAATCCTTGCAAATTAAGTGGAAGTACTAATAATATTTATAAAAGTTCCAATAGTACTAACAAATGAGCCACAAACTCTGGTATACAGATTCCCTATATTTAATAGGATAAACAAATCAACACCATGATCATCATCATCATAATAATCACCATCAACATCCTCATCAGAACTAATAAGGATTAATAAAACTTGAAAGATTTTTATGATGTCACTAAATCCATTAAAGATACATATCTATTTTGTTTCTTAAAAAATAATGATCCATTTAGCTCCAATAAAGCTATCATAGAAGAGAAATGAATAAAAGCAATGGATGAAGAAATACATGTAATTGAGAAGAATGATACCTGAAAATTGACTAATCTATAAGAAAGAACTGATGTTGAATGGGTTTATAAGATAAAAAAGAATACAAAAGATAAAATATAAAGATACAAAATAAGATTAATGAAAAAAGGCTATAAACAGATAGAAAACATTGACTATGCAGAAGTATTTACTCATGTAGCCCGATTGGAGACAATCAAACTAATGATCTCACTAACTACACAACATAGATGAAAGATCTATCAACTTGATATGAAGTTAACATTCTAAATGAATTCCTAGAAGCAAAGATCTATGTTGAACAATCACTTTGATACATTGAAATCAATAATGAAGTCAAAGTATACACATTGAAGAAAGCCCTCTATAGTTTAAAGCAAGCTCTACATGCTTGGAATACCAAAATTAACAAGTATTTTCTAGAAAAATAAATTTAAAAAATATCTATATGAACACAAAATATATGTTAAGAATGAAGATGATGGATGCACACTATTTGTATGCCCATATGTCGATGATCTGATTTTCACCGGCTATAATCCTACCATGTTTGAGGATTTAAAAAAAAGTATGTGCAAGAGTTTGAGATGATAAATATTGGTATAATAGAACACTTTCGTGCCCTAGAAGTGACATAGAAAGAAAAAGAGATTTTTGTATCTTAATTAAAATGGTTATGTTAAGGATATTTTTGAAAAGTATATGATAGAAAGCCACAATCCGGTATTAACTCCAATTAAAAATAAAATGGAATCAAGAAAGAGTAAAGTAAGAAATATTTATCCAACTTACTCTAAAAGGTTAGTAGGAAGTTTGAGGAATTTGACCTATACCAGACCAAAAAAAACTTTATAGAGTAGGATTTATTATGAGATATATAGAGACACTAGATCAGTCTCACTTGAATACAACGAAGAGAATTATCCATTATATTAAAGAAATGATAAATAAAGGTACATTCTATATTTCAAGTAAAAGCTTAAATCTTTTTAGATACTTAGATAGTGATTGGGGATAAAACCTATATAAAAGAAAAGGCACAACAAGATTTATCTTTTTTATAGGAGATGTATTTTTCATATGGTCATCCAAAAAAATTTGATAGTAACATCAAGTTATAAAGCCGAGTATGTTGTTGTCAACTCAACTATATGTCATTTAATATGGTTAAGGAATATGCTGAAGCATTTGGGATTTCGTTAAGAAACTCTTATAGATATTTATATTGATAATAGATCAGCGATTATATTAGAAAAAAACCTAGTGTATCATGAAAAAAGTAAACACATCGATACATATCATCACTTTGTTCAAGAGCATGTGAAGAACAAATATGTTGAACTAATATCTTACAAAATAAATGATCAAGTTGCAGATATCTTTACAAAGTCATTGAAAGAAAAGGCATTTATCAGATTAAAGTTAATGCTTCGAATGCATCCCTCGATTGAGTGTAAAAGGGGTATTTGTTATAGTAAACTTAATCTAGAAGGTCAATGATGGTAGCCACCAATCATTGATCAATATCTATAAACCGCATTCACACTGCCACCAACCATTTGTATTCACACTTGAAGTTTGATTTTTCAAGCTTTTATTTTATGTATAAATAGACAGGTATTATTGATGAGGGAAAGAGAGGGAGGTAAAGTGTTGATGTTGAACAAACCATTAATTAAGGGTTTTTTTAGAGAGGAAATAGGTGAAAAGATTTATCCTCAGATATATATATATATATA